>NC_137816.1:24405170-24427670 GCF_963921795.1 Nannobrachium achirus | reverse complement strand
GGCACCATTTCTGTCTACTCACTCTGCGTCTCAGAGGAGGGGCTACAGTTCAGGAACCTGCATTAACAATGCAAAAATAATGGCCTTTATTTTAGCTCGCTTCTCCAGGAAAAGAAAAGCTGTCGTTTTCTGTTTCTGCTTGGAAATCCCAATCGATGATGTCACTGGTAGGCAGGTTTCTGAACTGTCCATATCCCACCAATGAGACGTAGAGTGAGTAGGGGGAATGTGCCACCTTCTAATAGGTGTCATTAGTGAGGCTCACTTATATGAAGATTGAAGGTTGAAAATGGGTGAACTGCTCCTTTAATTATTTATGTTTATGCACCATGTCTGGTTACGGAAACAATCATACACAACCAGGCATAGAAAAAGAGGAAGAGAGAGATTTGTGTGTGAGTGTGTGTGTGTGTGTGTGTGTGTGTGTGTGTGTGTGTGTGTGTGTGTGTGTGTGTGTGTGTGTGTGTGTGTGTGTGTGTGTGTGTGTGTGTGTGTGTGTGTGCGCGCGTGTGCATGCGTGCGTGCGTGTGTGGTCGTCATCCTGGTGTAAACTGCATCTGGGGTATTAACGTGTGCTGACATGCCCTGAGCTTAGCCTGTGTGTAAGGGGCAGAGGTCAGCACCTTTCTCATGTTTTACCAGGTCCTCTCAGGATGTTTAGCACCTAGCCCCTCCCATAAGACCCCTTCATCTGCTCCACAACCCACCCCCCTTGCTTCCCTAATCCCGCCATCCTAGGCGCACTACGGACATGCCTGAAGTTACGAGTCTCCACACTGCCACAAAACAATATGACTTTTAACAAGTGATGTCATATCATAATTGTCTCTTGTAATGTTATAGAAGCACAAGTAGGAAACTGCCAATGCAGTAAGAAAAGGTTTAATGTGTTAAATGTGTTGTTTAAAGTTAGCTGATGATAGCCCTAAACTGCTTCTTTTCATGTTTAAAGATAAACATGACTTCAGAACTCCTGACAGGTTTGAAATGACTTGGATGATTTGTGCCGTCCAGATTCCTGTGATGTGCAAGTGCTGAAGGTGAGCGTTACTGTTGACCCGTGTGTGTGTGTGTGTGTGTGTGTGTCCTCCTCTCTACGCCACCTGAGCCTACCCCCCGATGGTGGTGGAGGAAAGGGGTCAGGTGACAGGTGGACAAAAAGCGGTAGCTTGAGAGTAAATGATGCGTGCCCCAGGCATGGTAAATAAGAGGCAGGGTGCCATTAATGCAGGGCAACCTGCATAGCTCCCATTCCTCCCAGGCTGCCCCTGAACTCACCTGGCTCGGCCCACCATGAGTGCATGCCTGCGTGTGGTGGGGTAGTTGCGCGCGCGTGTGTGTGTATGTGTGTGTGTGCGTGCGTGCTTGCGGGGGAGGGGGGCGCTCATGGAGACAGGATGTTTGAAAACCAGAGACACTTCACTGACGTTCAAGCACGTGTCAAGGGCTGAGATACAACGGCCAATGGCATGGCCCCCCATGCCAATGGCATGGCATGAAAGCTGTTATTCGTTCGTTTTTGTCATTTTTGTCACTATTGCTTCTATTGTCTTCTGAAGAAGGCGGTAGTATTGTTTGGAGAGTCTGTGGCAAAGGGGCAAACCTCAGGCCTCAACGGTGTGCACATCTCTCTCTCTCTCTCTCTCTCTCTCTCTCTCTCTCTCTCTCTCTCTCTCTCTCTCTCTCTCGTTCTCTCCTGAAGGGAGATGGGGTTTCCCTTCCCACCTTTCAGTGGAGCCAGGATGAGAGGGAGACAGCTGCTCACTCACCTAGCCAAGGACTGCCCTCAGCCAGGCTCTCTCCCACAAGGGTTCAGAGGCAGGCTGGTGGGGACTGACTGAGGTCTGGAACTGCTGCGCCTCGCACATCACAGCCAGAACAGCAGCCACTGCCAACCAACAAGCCAGCCAGCCAGACAGACAGCCAAGCAGGCAGGCAGGCAGGCAGGCCCCCTCCCCAGCCCCAGCTCTCAGCCAGGCCCTGTTGTGGTGCTCCACTGCCCAGTAATTGATGCCTTGCACTGGGGATATATTTAATCACCATAACAAGGAGTTGGTAGGAATAAAATGATCTTGTAAAGGCGCTGCAAAAGCTCTCCGAACGAGCTGGATCAGAGCTCCTTGGAAGAGGTGGAAGGGATCTGTGCGTGCATGTGTGTGTGCATGTGTGTGTGCGTGTGTGTGTGTGTGTGTGTGTGTGTGTGTGTGTGTGTGTGTGTGTGTGTGTGTGTGTGTGTGTGTGTGTGTGTGTGTGTGTGTGTGTGCGCGTGCGTGCGTGTGTGTATGTGTGTACACGTTTGTGTGTGCCCACCTAGGTCTCCACACGCACCCCCACCCCACCCTCGATTCTCTGTCTCCGCTTCACCCACCCAAACTACACATCCCACTGCAAGCCAACAAATTTCATTACAAGAGCCTTAAACTGCCCAGTTTTAGAGCCTTCTAATTATTCCCCTCTCAGATGTGGTTCTGTCGAGAAAAAGGCCGTAAATCAACACAAGTGGGGGTGCCAGGCCCGGAGCTGTGAGAAAACTAGAAACAAATGATCTGCCCCCTCCTCTGCCCCCTGCTTCCGCCACCTCCTCCCCTCTCCCTTTCCCCCCATGCTAACCATCTCCCCTTCTCCCTCTTTCTCCAGCTCCCAAACTCTCCTGCTGACCGCCTGTAAACCCTCTATTGAGTACTGTACTGTACCACTAAGTGCATTTATTTTAGTACTGTACTTAAAAATAACTCAAAACCTTTGAGTTATTTGTACTTTACTTGAGTATTTCCAATTTCCAATATTTCTAGTCCACTACATTTTGGATTCCAAATATTTTACTTTTACTCCACTACATTTATTTGAAAACTTTAGTTACTAGTTACTTTGCAGATATACATTATAATATTATAAAACCTACATAAACCACTTTAGCTGTATTTTATACCTTGGCTATTTGAAAATAGCTGATCTACAAGATCGTGTCGCATCGCGACGCATTGTGTGCTTGTAGATCTGCTATTTTCAAACATTTTGTACTTCTACTTTTGGTACTTTAAGTACATTTTGATGCCAACACTTTCAAACTTTTACTCAAGTACATTTTGAATTACGGACTTTTACTTATATTTCTATATTGCAGTATTGATTAAGTAAGAAATGTAAGAAGTTTTTCCACCAATGTACCATACTGTTAGAGAGTCCTAAGCCGGGTGCTAGAGCCCTATAGTCCATCGGCCAGACGAGATGTCGGTATACCGAAAGGTGGCAAAGGTTACTTAGTATTTTTGAGAAGCTCTATATCTATAGATAATATTTTGGTATGATAAACCTTCCTGAGTCACAGCTAAATTGGTGTTATCAGCTGCTGAAAGTTGGGGTCCCATTAACTTTACTATACAGGAAGAAAATGCAAAAACATAATCTGCTTTAAGTAGCATGTGAGGGGTCAAACTAGGGTTTGCCACCTTTCCGGTATATCTCGTCTGGCCCCTGGACTACTACTTGCTCGTCACGAACGCAGCTCCTAAAGCGGCCCCTTCGCTCTGAATCATCTGATGAAATGTGTGCACAGTCTGCACACGAATGTCTGACGTCAGAATCTAGTCATGGAAGTATAATGCCATAAAATAAACACACACAATTACACAATTGCAAAGTGAGTAATACATTGTGAGCATGTAGATCGGCTATTTTCACAATGGAATAGATTGAGGCAAACTAAATGTAATTCCAACTCCTATAATTCCAAGTGCTTGTGCAGGGTGGGGGGGTCCCCAGTTCAAATATGATTATTTTGGGGGTTGCGGCCTGAAAAGGTTGAGAACTATTACTGCTCTAGTGCATATAGTACGACTCACACGCAGAGCATCTACGTAGGTTCACACAGGTAATACAAAACCAAATAACAGCCATCTGGTATGAGGCAATAGCCTGTTATTAGGACTATTATTTGGACTTGATATAGGATGACTGTGGGCAGATGTTTCCATGGGACGGGCCTAGCGAGCTGAACGGGGGTCTGGCCCAGTCTGGAGGGGGGAAGACGCACATGAAACTTCTTAGAAACAGGTGACTCACCACGCTGACGCAGCAGGGTCCTGCCTCACTGCCACCGTGGAGTTTATATACTTTATATCGTCACTGTCGGGCAGGTATCTTCAAATGTGTACGTTTTCTTTTTTTGTAAAGTAAAGCCCTGCTTCACCATACAAGACTGTCGCACAAAACTAGTGAAAATAGCAGATCTACAAGCACACAACGCCTCGCGGTGCGAGGCGTTGTGTGCTTGTAGACAGCTATTTTCACTATCTTAAGTACTATCTTAAGTACAAAACCAACGGTTTTGGACATACAAGGTTTGCACCCGACAACAACGTTATACTTTTATATAGATCTCTGCTTCTCAAAGTGGGGTCCGGAGGCCTATAGGGTCCTTGTGGGGGTTCCAGGAGCCCCCAGGAAAAAGAAAGGGGGGGGTCCCTGGCACAGACAGAATATTTTCAAACGGGGGGTTGAAAACAGCAAATGCACATTAATGTAGGGGTCCTTGACGTGACAAATGTTTGAGGACAAAAACTGTTGTCAGGTGGAAACATTGTATGTCCAAAACTGTTATCATTTTTAAAATAGTGAAAATAGATCTGCTATTTTCACTGTTTTGTGTTACAGTCTTGTATGGTGAAGCAGGCGGCCTTTTACATTATGAAAGAAACATACAAATTTGAAACTTGGAGTTGGAGATACACGGTTTCTGCCCGACAGTGACGGGCAGACCAGTAGCAGTACTTGTGAGGGGGTTGGCATATAGACAGTATTACCACCTGTGACCAGGTCTGTGTGCGTTGGCTCCCCAGTCACTGAATGCCTCTAATCAGCTCCTTTAATGGTTCCAGCCAGTAATTGCTCAGCATAGCCCCAACTTCCCAAGATAGAAATCAAAGACATACCGAATTCCATTCTTTCTCTCTTGCTCAACCCCCCCCCCCCCCCCCCTCTCTGACATCACTGTGTCCCCTCTGCATGTCGCCGTTGCATTGTTCTCTTTCTCTCTCACTATTTATTTGTGTATTTTCTCTCCCGCACTGGCTCTTTTTCTCCCTCCCTTCCTCTCTGCCTCTGTCTGTTTTGCCCTCCCTCTCTTCTGCATATCTCTATTTTCACTTTTTCAATCTTTCTTCCTTTATCTGTCCTGTCTCTCTTTATCTCTACCCCCCCCCCCCCCCCCCCCCTCTCTCGTTCTCTCTTTCTCTATCTCTATCCGTTGCTGTGCGTTTGGAGGCACCGTAACAACTGCATCTTGACATCTGTTTCTTAATGTTTGGGGGGGAAAAATCAATTCAAATTGGACTAATGGCAAAATTGATATCTCTTTGAAGAGCAGCCTGGCCCCCTCGCCTTCCCCCCTCGCGTGTCTTTGTCCTGGGTGCATTTTTTCCCTGTCCTCTGCTCTCTTATCTTTCAACAACAATTACAAGAGCAGTGTAATGGCTCTTTTAAGTTGCCTGCCAGCTGTATTCTCAAAACAATAATTCCTTCTTCCTCTTCTTCTTCTTCATCATCATCATCCCCATCATCATCATCATGTTAGGCCAAGTGTAACTGTGGTGAGGTCTTGTCTATAGCCTAGTGGGCTGATCTGGTCAGGAGTGGAAATTACTTTACGTCATGTTGTAGTTATCAGGCGGACTACAGGTGACCGGAACCACTGATGCCGTGCACCTCCAAAATGTTTAAAATTGGTTTAAATTGGTATAACTGTTTCGTTTCTTGAGCCCTATATACAGTATACAGATGTGCCAGTTGAAAACTTCACACACCCTGCCATTGGCAAGACAGTATATTTCCAGGGGATTGGCAGAACATTGAGCTTGTAAATGAGCTAGTTTTGTTTATAGGGCAAAAATTTGTTTTTCCAAAATCTTCCTGATCCATGTTGATGACATGAGTGTAGACATGCTGTGTAGTGATTTTCGTGATTTTAGGGCAAAATCTGTAGGAGCAGTGTCCAAAAATGTGTTTTTAAAAATCGGCCTGAAGGTGGCGCTATATGGGACAGATTCATGGTGATGGGATGAGTGTAGACATACTGTGTAGCGATTTGCGTGATTTTAGGGCAAAAACTGTAGGAGCAGTGTCCAAAAATGTGTTTTAAAAATCGGCCTCATGGTGGCGCTAGAAGAGGGCCATGTGAGAAATGAGGGGTGGGGTGTCCGTGTTGCCTTGGCGGACGAATAGGTACCGGCCCCGGCTCTCCCGGACCCTCCTAGCCCGAGTTACGGCATTTTATGTGAGCTGCAGTGGAGGGGGTCCTCCACTGGGGGCGCCACCACTTTTGCATCCGTTCTGGAGCACCAGGAGTCGGTGGTCCCCGGGAATTCCCCGTGAGCAGCCCCGTTGGGGTGGTCATTTGGTCATTTTTGCACATTTGGTCATTTTTTACATCTGGGGGTCCCCCAGGGACCTGGGGGTCCCTGGAGCTCCGGGGGTCCTTGGAGGTTGTAGTTTGGCAGCCAAGGAGCGTGTGTGCAAAATTTGGCATGGATCGGGGCAACGGTTGCGGAGATATGAGCAGGGCAATAGTGTGACGTGTGAGGTGTGACAGACAGACGGACAGACTGACTCACTCACTCACAGTTTGTGCAGGTTTTGATAGTAAGTGCGACCTACGGTCGCAATGAAGGTGGATTCTGCTTTTCAATGAGAATGGAGTGGTTTCTTGCCCTTTATGGGTTTCTGAAGAAAAGGCAAAGGCAAAACAGAAAAAGCAGGACATTTTTCAGAAAAAGAGCAGCAAAGCCTGACGACTTGAAATGGCACCTCTGTATTTCGGACATTTGAAATTGCATTTGAAAATGTGTCACAATGACAAGTTGACAATGGGTCACATCGCAGCTTATCAAAAGATTTTGTATACATTTTGAACTCATGAAATGAGACATTCTGCGCTGTAGTACTTTTACTACAGATGAAGATACTTTTGTACTTTTACTGAAGCACATTTTGAATACAGGACTTCTGAGTGTATCTACATTGTGAAATTGATTGCGACTGTAGGTCGCAGTTAACTATGAAAACCGGCACATCTTGTCCGTATCTTGTCCGTGAGTAACGCCTCAATGTCTATAGCTGCTGACCTGTTGTGACATCACATTGTTGATATTGTGACATCACATTGTTGTGACATCACCTCATCAAAGACTGGATCATCACCTCCATATATGGAGCTGACCTTTACATCTGATTCCCAGATGACGCCCTGTTAGGGCAACCACATTAATAGATTCCTTTTTATGCCATCAATATTAAGCCCTTATCTGGGAATGCCCTTATGGGGATCTTAAGTCTGACATCATTTTGTTGGCGGAGGAGAACTTCTGGTGCCAAATGGCACCAGCGCCCGTGAATCATTTTACTATAAGCTAATTTTTCTTCTCTTTCTTGTTGACAGGAAAGTGGTAGAATTATACTTTATTCTCGGATCTGTTGAAATAGCGAGGGATATTGCCCACTGCCCATATTGACAATAAATCTGTTTGGGGGTCTGACTACAAAACAATGTCACGGCTTAAAATCCCCATTGTGTGGAGATCCCTGATGTCATCAATATTAAGCCCATAGCTTGGAATGCTCATATATGGAGATATTGTGTAAGTCTCATGTGGTCTATAACATAAGGCATCTATGATGTCAGACGTCAGTCATATCCATATTTGGGAAATATTTTGTCCACATTTTGTCCAACTTAAACACTTTTTGCCCTTAGGCGTCTTACTGGTATTCTTCCATCACTGGCTGTGTGTCTTCCTCTGTCCCCTCCATGGTACTCTACTGTTTGAGACGTCCCCTTGTCATATATACAGTATATACTGTACGTATATATTAGATTACTGCAATGTGTCTCAGTATGTCTGCTACATTTTATGTACTTTAAGCACTTTCAACCTAGATATTTTGGGCATGTCATTATGGGAGAAAATGTTACAAGATTTCCGTTGCAGCGCGACACGTTGTGAAACCTTTGCGCAACACTTAACTGTTGTACAACGACATTTAAAATAGGGCTCAAGTGGTTAAACCTGTGGTGGTCAAATCGAGGCTCATGCTCATTCAGCGACTGATGATGATACATTAACATTAATGATACAGAGATTCAGTGCAGAAATCAGTTAAACTTGTGCCAACCTTTCATAATACATGAGTCCTATATTCTCTATTTTGGAGGGGGGAACTTTCAGCGGAGATAGACGATCTACAAGCTCACAATGCATTTGATGTAAAGGGGAAAAGGTTAAGGCCTAATATGGTCCTTTGGGGGACACCGGTCAACAACGTATACTGTAGGGCATACATGGGCAACTGGCGGCCCGGGGGCCACATGCGGCCCCCACCTTCACTTAATGCGGCCCGCAGGTTAATACCGGAATACCGATATATTATTGATTTCAGCTGTTACAATTCCAAACATGAACTGCTTTAATTCCTTCAATCTATATTAGTAGCTTAATGACTAGTATTAAAATGTTTTTTATGTCCAATGTATTTATTTGTATTTAAGTTCATAAAGTTAACATGAGTATTATAATTAAAGGAGCTATAGTCAACTTTTTCTTGAAAAACGGATGCTAAAATAAAAATAATGTTTCGAAAATATTTTATTAAAAAATAAGCTTCATATATGTGTTTCTATTCAAAAGTGACCACAAAAAGCGTAAAATAATGATAAAATAATCATTTTGGCCATTGTCAGACCGACACTTTGTTTACATTCTAGTCTGTAGATTAGGATGTAAACAAAGTGTCGGCCCTACAATGAAAAAGTTGACTATAGCTCCTTTAAATGTGTTTGAAACTAATTGAAAATGTTACATTTCAGGATTCCAATTAAAAAAAAAAAAAAAAAAATCAGGATTCCAATTCAAAAGAAGCAAAAATAGCCGATCTACAAGCTCAAAACGCATCGCGCTAGTTGTAGATCTGCTATTTTTGCTTCTTTTGTATGAGATACTAGAATGACAAAGTAGGACGTAGCGATATGCAATGTGGCCCTCTGGAGTGAAGTTGGAAATATAGTGGCCCTCTCCATCATTAAAGTTGCCCACCCCTGCTGTAGGGTTAAGTGACTGGGCACAGTATACGTGTGGCTTGTTGTGCACCAGGAGTGCACCCTCCTTCACGTGCTGTTTGATGCTGCCGCAGTAAACACAGTGACGACACAGGGGTTGAAGTCATTTGTTATGCGAGCAGCAGACACCTGCAGCTCAGCAGATGTTCCATCCATTATCACTGTCTCTCTCACCCCAGATACCTCAGCCCAACCTCCTATTGTATCAACCCTCATCCCAGCACCTTGATCCATGCTTCCCAAACGGCGTGCTGAGGCACACTGGTGTGCACTGAAACAAGTCCAGGTGTGTGACAACCATACATTAATGCTGCGATTCAGTACAATTGTAAAAACTGAAAATTTGAATATATATATATCAGTCTTATATGACGCATCTATAACATATGACTCCAAACCTGGGCAATGCTTTGGTGCAAAATCTGTGGTCTATAGGTAAGCGATTTATTTGGGCAGGTAAACGCTTTGTCAGACATAACAGTATCACTGGATATATGAAGTATTAACAGGCAACAACATGGTTTTACGGAGAAACCCCAGTGAAACATGCAAAGCCTGATTATTGCCACAATAATGCTCTGCGCGTAGTTCAGCTGAATTATTGTCATAACCATAAATTATCAGGGAATTAGTGTGCTCATAAGAGAAGTTGAGAACCACCTTGATCCAGCATATAGTGGGATGAAATGTCATGATTGCCAAGCACGCAAAAACACTAACATACTTATTACAATGTGGGAGGACAGAGAGGAAGGGAGGGATCCTAAGACACAGGGAACAAAACAAACAAGAGACACACTCACATAGAGGGAGGAGTGAAATGAGAGGTAGAGAGAGACAGGAGAGAGAACAAGATGCAAATGCAAAGTAGAAAGGATATACTGATATGTGAGGGACAGACAGAATGAAGAGAACATGTGTGAAAGTAGAGAGAGAGAAATTAAGGGAGAGAGAAAGGGGAAAGAGTAAGAATAAGGACAAAGCGGGAGGAAGTCAGATCGAGAGAGTGTGATAAAGAGAGATGGAGGAGAGATGGGAGGAGAGAGAGAGAGAGAGAGAGAGAGAGATCCAGCAGACAAGGGAGGGAAGAGTAGAGAAGAAGTCAAGGAGAAGAGGCTATCAGTGCCGTGGCTCAGCTGAGAGCGAGGGAGATAGGGAGTGTGCGTGTGTGCGTGTGTGCGTGTGTGTGTGTGTGTGTGTGAGAGAGAGAGAGAGAGAGAAAGATAGAGAGTGAAAGAGAGAGAGAAAGAGACAGAAAGCAGTGGAGCCAAACGTTTGAAGTGGATCACTGTAGGCCAAACATCTGAAGAGGACAAGATTGCAAACATGTCACAGTGCTGCAGCCTGCTTGCGTTTAACAGCAGATGTTTGCTCTCTCATGCCCGGTAATGGTTCCCCATCCAGGTTGGCCTGACCCCATGAATGAATAATGCTCCTCTATTTTATTATTTGTTTTTTAATCCAGAGATGGCTTTCTGAGCTCTTTCTCTTCAGCAGCACCCTCCTACACGGCCATAAGATCACATCTTCACACCTAGGAGAGCTGCCAACCTTCTCATCTCGGCCCTCTGCCCGAGAGCGACCTCAACTTTAGCTGTCAAATGGACCGGTCACCCCGCTCCAGGGATTTGAACTGCGCTACCTTTGAGTCACCGGCCGGCTTCTTGTTTACCTCACTACCTGAAACTATAGGGCTGGGCGATATCGATGTTGTGGTGTGAGAATAGACGTTGTGTGGGAAAATATTAGTTTAGTTTAGTCTTTTCCTGGTTTTAATTACTTGTGCCCTATACCCAAAAGTACACTTATCCGCTTATCTACAATATTGATTAGGTCAAACATCTTATGATTGAGTTTGTCCATATCGTCCAGCCCTACTTGAAATTTTAACTGTGGACTTCACTAACCTCCCCGTCTCCTCCGTTCTCCTCTTACCCTCCGTCCCCTCCATCCATCCCCTCCTCCGCAGAGAGATGCCCGGCCACGCTCCATGTTTTAGTGCGCCATTATTCCACGACAGACCATACATCCTCCCCACGCAAGTGGCATGGCCGGTGATTCCCTCCTAAATTTATGAGCACGGGAGGTTCAAAGTTTTAATAATATTTGGGTAATATCGCGGCAGGCCTCCGCTGGCGCCCTGTGATGGATGAACGGCGAGCGGGGCCATTGTGATTCTGAGCATGACAACATATTGGCACTGAACGGCTTTTATACCGCCGCGCCTCTTTATGGCGGCTGGCGGTGGCGTGAGAGAGCAGCTACATGGGGGCCTTCATGAATTATAGATATGAGGCTGAGCGATTGGGCCGAGGCCACAGTGAGAGAGCGATGGACAGACAGGACAGGACAGGACAGGGCAGGGATGTGGCTGGCTGATGTGTTGCGATCCTCCATTTCCCCGTCAGATGCTTGTCCACGTTTTAGATTAATGACGGTCTTGTGAATAAAAGCAGGTCCTGTGTCAGAGCAGTTCATTGGCAGTAAAAATGTGAGGCTGTCGAGGGAGGGATGCTCAGGGCTCTCTGCTGATGGAGGCCCGGCTCCACTCCACTCCGTTCTGCTCGCATTTATTTGCAAAACGCTTTGAACCAAAACAGGTTTTGGAGATGAATAGAGATGACTGGGTTCAACTGTCTTGCAGTCGGACACTTTTGAATAGAGTCAGGGTAACGTGAAACGACAGTCTTCTCTGTTGGAAAAATCTTTGCTGTAAGGCAGAATTCTTGTAGCTCCATATCTGTTTTTCCATAAATTAATGCCATATTTGATACTTTTTTGTATGAGTGTTGCACAACAGTTGCAAATATAGGCATTATACGAGCTCCCAACGCATCATGATTTGACGTGTAGTGAGCTAGTTTAGCTCATTTTGAAAATAAATTGCTGATAGCCGAATGGTTAGGGTGCATGCCACATGGGACTGATGTTGATTGTTTGACCTACAGATCAAGAGTTATAGGCCAAAAACGTGAAGTGGGCTGTTGTAGCGCCACCGTGAGGAGATTTGAAAAAAATGGGATGGAGGTTTTTCATTGGCTTAGTGGGAATGTGCCTGCAATCGGGTGCTGCATTTGTGCAAAACGGCCGGCCCCACAAACTTTGGAAGCCTATCACAGCCAATCGGAATGGAATGTGAGAATACGTGTTACAGAGATAACGTATCTGCGCGAGGTTTGGACAAAATCTGTAGTAACGAAAAATGTGTTTCGCAAACAGACCGCTGTGCGAAATTTGGGACGGACAGGGGCAGGGACAATAATAACTACAGGTTATTGTTTGCATTTCCTAAAAAGTAACAGTTTGAACATACATAAGTATTCCAGCTGACAAGACAGCATACATCTCCACCAATAATGCCACCAACACAATATCCTGTATGTTTATTTCACACTTGACAAATCAAGCTCACATTTCTCTCTTAAAATAACCAAGACAGACTTTTTTGTGCTTTGATTTCCCTCTCGTGTTTCTCGTTTAAATACCTCTGCACCGCACCGCGTCCAGCAGCATTAATGCCACAGCACACACTAGTAATACACAGAATTAAACATGGTGCCGTTCTGTTTTTAATGAACCACTTGTTGGAGGAGCATTGATTGTGCGGCCATTAAGCCCACGCTTAGATAAGATAGCACAGAACATTCTCTAATCTAGCTCTGTCCCACTTCGCACTCTGGCAGATGGAGAACATGTTTTTTTTATCTTTAAGGGGGAGAGAGAGAGAGAGAGAGAGAGAGAGAGAGAGAGAGAGAGAGAGAGAGAGAGAGAGAGAGAGAGAGAGAGAGAAATCTCTTTAAAAATTAATACATTATTTACACCAGCAGCTTACTGCCTGCTCCATGTAAATCAAGTCCACAGCAGACTCTACTCCAGTCCCTCTTAATGACTTCCAAAACGTATGTATGCTTTCAGAACCTTCCTTCCCCCTTCTTTTCTCCTTTCTCTTCCTTCATTGCCTCATTGCAGCTCAGCACCGTCTCCCTGTCTTTAGTTTTATTTTATTAAATCATACTACTTGGGCATTTAACACCGGTTCCCTCCCTCCCCTCCCCTCCAGCGCCTCCCTCTGTCTCTCACACACGCACACACACACGCTCGCGCACATGCACAAGCATGCATGCACACGCGCGCACACACACACACACACACACACACACACACACACACACACATACACACACACACACACACACACACACACACACACACACACACACACACACACACACACACACACACACACACACACACACACACACACACACACACACACACAGTGAATTACAGTGTCATTTCCACAGGAGAGCAGTGATTAGAGGGGGGAGCAGCTGATAAGATCTGAGGAAGGAGACAGAGAAGCAACCTGCAACCCCCCAAAAAACCTCACCCCTCACCCTTCTCCCCCCCCCAACACCCACCACCTTCACCTCCTTCTTCCACGCTGCAGGGAGAAGGAGGAGGAGGGGGAGAAGTGGAGATGGAGAGAGAAGAGACCAGGCGGGGTGGAGGTGGAGGAGTTGCGGTGGTGTTAGTCTTGACCTCGGGTCCCGACGGCACAGCTGCTTTCATTGTCGACTGTGTTCGACAGATAATATCTATCTATAGCAGAGAGGGGCCATTGTTGTTGGCAGGTAAGTGGTTAACACACAGCTTAAGGGCTGTGTATGAGGATGGGGGGCGGCTGACCTCACACAGATTACCACCTGATATTTATGAAAATGGTCCATGATAGCAAAAAACAACAACAATGGAATCTTAACAGCAGGGCCCGAGTATGAAAGAGGTCTTATTTGTCTCGGGAAAGGTTCACACCTTCATAGAACAGTGCTTCCCAAACGTTTCAGCTCAAGACCCAAAAGCTTGCAGCTTGTAGATCTGCTATTTTCACTACCTCTTGAACCTTGTTTTTTTTATTATTATTATTTAATGAAATACTAAATGTTGGAATTATTTTTTATTGATTTTTTTTTATGTAGGAAATGGGGGGGGGGGGGGGATATTTACTCACAGGCCATAAAAATTGGTGGGGTCCCGACCCACTGTTTGAGAAACAGTGACATAGAAGGAACAGCGGATGAATGCTCGCTCTCTCTCGCCACGTTACCACCAATTAGCAAATGGGCCCGATTGTTCAATTGTATGAAACAAAAACAAAAGGAAACACACACATGCATTTGATATGGGCTTGCCAGAGAGCAGTGGTGACCAGGAGATAAGTTTCCAGGCCATTGTTGTTGACAAGACAAGCAGGAGGGGAGGGGATAGGTGGCAGAGCTTGTCTTGGGGGGTGAATCCAATCAATCTGAATGACTCAAATGATGCTGTTCCCACAATTATACTGCCCCTTGTGTGCTAAGACAACCAGCATGTGTTTCCATATGCTCCGCCAATAGCATTACATTACAATGAATTGTCTCCGGGGCAATGTGTGGCTTGTGAAATTCATTAACAGCTTGCTTCGTAATTGCACACATCTACTGTAGTATTTAATGGAAATTGCCCCGATACATAATTATATACAGTAAATGTTACAAATCCCTATCTGACTCGCTGCAGCCCTGCTAGGCTTTACTAATTAACATACATTTTATACCCATATATGGAGATCCCTGTCCCAATGTCATCAATATTAAGGACATATCTGGGAATGCCCATATTTGGTAATGCCCATATATGGGCATGTTTTGACATAACATTGTTGACTATCATGCAGGGGTCTCCATAGATGGGTATACTGGTCGGATGGCCAAGAATTCGCGTGACCTCGCCCTGAGGCGTCTTACTAGTTATACCACTTTTAATTATTCCTCGCAATAGGTCGCATTTACTATGAAAATCTGCAGCTCATGTGCGTCAGTCAGTCAGTCACGCCTCATGTCACGATCCATATATGGCAGAATTCATTTGCAAGTGTGACCTGCGTCACGGCAACCACACTTGCAAATTAATTCTGTCCTTGTCCTAATGCCCATATTTGGAGATCCCTGATGTCATCAATATTAAGCCCATATCTGGGAATGCCCATATATGGACATGTGTCAGTCTCATGATAACCAGTGTGGTTGACGCGACGCGGGTCACACTTGCATATGAATTCCGTCCTTGTCCCTTTTATGCCCATATATGGAGATTCCTGATGTCATCAATATTAATCGCATATCTGGGAATGCCCATTTAAGGACAGTCTCTGCGCGACCTCGACCTTTAGGGCGAAATCGCAGGCCACTGGAAAAGTTAAAAGATTAACGTGAAATATTATTTATTTAAATGAACTCTACTACAAGAACTCTTCTCTTTTCTGCAACATACTATCATTTGGATGAAAGAAATTTTTATTTAGTAAATGGGCTTTATTGTGATAGAATTTTTGTACAAAATCTTTTTATATTTATTAGTTAATCTTAATTCGTACATGTGTGTAGTTACAGTACGCTTGCATGCCCTCTTCCTTCGGTTGACAAATATTTTGAGATTAAAGGCGTGATCCTTACAGATGTTTGTTCAGATGTTCGTTCAGATGTTCTATTCCATGCACATCCAGCGTATGTTTTTTCGTGTTAAGAGGATAATGTTTAATTCAACTACAGAATAATTATTGAACATACTTGGCAATCCTAATCTAGGATCTAATCTAAGCATGAGCCTTAGTCAGATTAAAATCCTCCCCCCTCCACCCCGCCACACACATTTCCATCTGCTTGAAGACGTCATCAGAAGAAATAAAAAAGATTCTTACAGGACAAAACAACAGAATTAAGGATCCATGTTTACCAAAACAAGATGGATTAGAGCAGTGGTTGTCAACCTTTACTGGATCAGGGCCCCCTTGGAAAAACGTGTTTGTGACCAACCCATCTGACAATTTAACAGGGCAGCGGATCAATTTATGTTAATATTTACTGGTATCACAATGAAAACGTACTTCTCAAAGTTTTTAAGAAAACAGTTATACTATCATTACAATCTTGTGTTTTGCCAACCACTTTTAACGTCCTCGCAGCCGGATTAGAGACAAGACAAACGCCCACCCACTCAACCCTCCTTAAGCAGCAGAAGAACAGCAGCACAAGATGATGGAACAATGCAGCAAAAGTCCTGAAGTACCTTGACGCACACGTACCCCCTTGCCTCCCACCATTCATTCACCACCCCACTTCCATTACAGAGTCCATAACTTTATACGCAATCAGCTCGTATATTGCTCGGGTGCATCCTCAAATCCACAGCGGTGAATTTGGGCTTTTTAAGAATCGACAGAGTGATTAATCAGGGCGATGGTAAAAGTGGGAGTGAGATCACCAGGCTGCTCTCTTTTCTGCTTCAGAGAGAGATTTGTTTTGTTTATTTTTGCATTCTCCTTCTTCATCTCCTTCTTGTCTGTATATTCTTTATGAGGCAGGAACAGCAGGTGCCCCCCTCTTGCCCCCCCCCCCCCCCCCCCCCCCGCACCACTCCATCATCGCTGACGTGCTCCTGGACCGCCGTCACATCGGTGCAGCACAGGACAGGGACGGCAAAGAGAGAGCAGGTACTGTATAGCAGCCAGGGGCATCACACCAAATTCTGGGCCCTGGGTACAAGGATTCACTGCGGGCCCCCCATGAGTGTTAACTATTGAAAAATAGCAGATATACAAGCTCACAGCGCGGCACCGAGTGCCGCGCTGCGAGCTTGTAGATCTGCTATTTTTGAAAAATCGTGAAAATGTGTGCAAGACACCTATGTCAAGGACCCCCAAGATGATATGTATTTGGCCACGGACCCCGATCTCAAAATATTTAGTTCCAGGGACCCCCAGAAGCAAAATTTTAGTTCGAAATGTTCACTTAAAAAATACATTATATTCAAAGATTTTCACACATTCTCGGTGCCGCGCTGTGAGCTTGTATATCTGCTATTTTTCAATAGATAAAGTTATTAGGGCCCCTCCACCTTGGGCCCCAGTAACTCAGTCCCACTTTCCTACCCCTTGTGACGCCCCTGTGTATAGCAGCACTAAATCTAGTGTGTCAATCCTCTGTCCAGCTAGATACCACTTAACCCCTGACTGCGGACGTTTGTCACCTGTAGTAAATGTTGGGCTCTGTGCCACAAAGACAGGGGAGCGGGCCAAGCTGAAGAGTGTGCTGGAGAGGTCAAGAAGGACAAGAGCAGCGATTGAACTGCAGAAGTTAGAGAAGAATGAAACCACGGATGGATATTGTAAAGGGCTTAAACGACGGTGGAAAATGCTGTACAGGGCAAGAGAAAGACATTGTGAGCGAGAACAAACAAACAATCACATCATGAGTTTAAAGATTTGAGGTCAGGGTTTACGTGTGTGAATGCAAGGGTGATCCGCATGTGTGGCCATCCTGTTTAAGCTTTACACTTTACACGTTCGTAGTGTGGTATATTTTTGTAGAGCGGCTGTAGCTGAGTGGGTAGAGAGAGAGAGGCCGTCTGGGAATGGAAAAGGTCACCGGTTGGCCCCCAGCCTGCCCCCTCTATGTGTCCAAGTGTCCCTGAACAAGACACTTAACCCCTAACTGCTCCATATGGTGCCATATTAATGACAGCCACTGCTCCTAATAATTAGTTAGGATGGGTAAATGTAGAGCAGGGGTTTTCAAAGTGGGTGACGGGGCAGATAGTCGCGAGATAATTTGATAATATTTGGAATTTATTTGGACACTTGAAAAAATATTTAGTATCATTTTAAACTTGAAGTACAAAGTTATTTTCAGTCAGTTCTAACCAAAATGGCTATTATCGCACTGTTTTCCTCGCAACATAATCACTAAGATATCGTCACTGTCGGGCAGAAACATCGTATCTCCAAGTTTCAAATGTGTACGTCTTCAACATACAAGACTGTCGCACAAAACTAGTGAAAACAGCCGATGCGAGGCGTTGTGTGCTTGTTTAGTACATTTTATAGATGATAAATACAAAACGAACGGTTTTGGACATACAAGGTTTCCACCCGACAACGACGATATGCTATAAATATAAGGTGCTGGGAGTGAAAATTATAATGTAGGGGTGCCTCGGATTAAAACAAAATATTTATGGGGTGCCCTGAGACAAAAAAGTTTGGGAACCCCTGATGTAGAGAACTCATTTTACGTTTGTGCAAAATCTGCAAATGTATACTGAATTGCCTTGTTCTAAAGTGCTATATAAATAAAACTGTGCTTGTCTTGCCTTACTGCCCAAAACAACTAAAATAGGGTCCATAATTATTTAACCACATGAACGTAGTGTCCCTATTCTGGGCATGTCATATGAGGCGAACATTCTGCAAAAAAAACTGCAGCTCTACAAGCTCACAACACATCACAACCGCCACGTTGTGAGCTTGTAGATCAGCTATTTTCTTCAAAAGTTTGGTGTAGACTGTAGAGGGACCCTCTTCAAAAAAGTATATCAGGGTTAAGTGGTTAAACGATAGTCAGGGAAAATTAGCAGAATATCTGTCAAATATGGGAATAAATTCCTTACCAAACAATTTCTTCACCAATGTGTTCGTAAAGGTGTCTAGTAACATATATAACAAAGATTGAAATTCAACATCCCTAGGAAAATCTTTGTCAGCTAGGGTAATTCTGAGTCTCATTCACTTACTATACACTATACTATAAATGACTCCCAAAAATATGCTTTAAGTGGAATGTGAGGGGTCTAAATAGGTGTTTTTAATTATGCAAGCATTTGTTTTGCATGAAAAACATTCCTTGGGCTAAAAATGGACCCCCATACCACTGTGAAAAGTGATGACTCATCACTAAACCATCATTTTTATTTATTGTTTTTAGCCCAATGAATGCTTTCTGTGGAAAACAAATACTTGCAATGGATTCAGAATAATTAAAAACACCTAGTTAGACCCCACACATCCCACTTAAAGCATATTTTTGGGAGTATTTTTTTCCCTTATAGTATAGTGTATAGTGAGTGAATGAGACCAATAATTACCCTAGCTGTCAAAGATTTTCCCAGGGATGTTGAATTTCAATCTTTGTTAGATTATGTTACTAGACACCTTTACGAACACATTGGTGAAGAAATCGTTTGGTAAGGAATTTATTCCCAGGTTTTTATTAATATTCCTTGACTAATACCGTAACATTCAAGTTTTATACTGTCTTATCTTATTTTAGCTCATCTTCTCTTATAATCAAATATATATAAATACATGTTAGCCCCAAACGTATAGCCCAATAAACAACCTAGGAAATAAGTCTTAGACATTTCCGAGGTCTGTGCTCATGTGTGCTGTCCAAATTATGACAGGGCCTGACAGGAGGCTTCTTATTGCCTCACCCCCTCTACTCAGCCACCACCTGGGAAGCAGACATGTCCGTTTGGGGGATTCGACGATATAGTTACACATGTTCACATACGTCTGGGGGAATTAAGACGCGTTACCGCCGTCCGGCACTGCGACGTCTCACTCTGGGGGCCCCCGGTGAGTATTTACGACCGTGTCTGTCGTACTAGCTTGCTGCAGTTCACACTTTGGATTATTTCGTTTCTCACTTTGCGTTTCGCAGGGGTAACGTCCTCAATAAATCAGCCAGCGGGTCCTCTGTCCCCCCGTCCCCTCCCCGCACAACAACTCGCATTCAGTCCAGCTTGTTTGACCCTATCTTTTTTAATTGCCGAGACCAATTGGATATGTTCTGTTGGCAACAGGACGAGCTGCAGCTCATACAGTGGGCCTTTGTGGACTAAGCAAGCGGAGGAGTACGAAGCGACAGGGCCCTCTGGAATCTGTGCTTTGCGTGTGACACTCAGTACACGGCCCTCCACACACCGAGCACTACAGTATGACTAATTTATATCGTTCAAACCACTGGTGTCGTTATAGCTGTGGCATCCGCTTGAGTTGCAACACTTTCTATATCTTAATAGATATCGTAGCTGTCAGGCAGAAACCTCTTCTCTCCATATTCTAACTTTTTGTGTTTTTTCATAAATTAGTGCCCTACTTGATCAAAAACTACTGCCTCACACAAAAGCATAAAAAGTAGCATATCTATGCGCGGTTTGAAAATGGCAAATCTACGAGCTCACAGCGAGTGGCATCACGACATCATGTGAGTGTGTAGATCAGCTGAGGTATATAGGGTTTAAAGTGGTTAAAAATGGTTCATGCAGCTCCCCATCCGTATGTGCTGTACGTTGTGTGTGTGATGATCAGTTTTGTGTGTGTGTCCGTGCGTGCGTGTGACGTGTGTGTGTGTGTGTGTGTGTGTGTGTGTGTGTGTGTGTGTGTGTGTGTGTGCGTGTGTGTGCGTGTGTGTGTGTGTGTGTGTGATTGTGTGTGTGTTTGCATGTACATGTTACATTTTGTGCTCAAGAGGCACCAACATTATATTTCATAAGTGAGGAAGCATTGTGTTAATTACATCACACATGGAGGTTATTGCCAAGACATGAACCACTATTGCAGGAAGTGGTTTAAAAAAGTCCGTTATTCAATATATGTCCTGTTATTACGACTCAATTTTATGTTGAAATGGCAAGGTTATTTTTCTTCTCTTTCTGACAGATGCTATTTTATGCAGCGAGGATTCAAAGAATATTCACGTTCCATCCAAACACTTAAACATGACAAATATGTCTAAATAATTCTCCTCTACTTTGGTGGGCCTGTCGACGTGTACGTGTGAATGTGGTTGTGGGAAATTAATGACAGATTTATAGGCTACTTGTTTTCCCATCGTGTCAAGAAAATATCGCTCTACATCAAATCTCTTTCCCGAAAATAGCTGTCTTTACAAGCTCACAACGTGCGCGCGCACACACACACACACACACACACACACACACACACACACACGCACGCACACGCACACGCACGCACACAATTGCATTGCAAAACTCACATAATGCATGCACATTGAATGCAGATTTCGTCTTTGACACGCAGATTGACAGATATTTAAAAGGGTGAATGGCATCATCTTCATGGTACATTTAGCAGCACTTTCTTTGATAGCAGCAGTCCATTCCGGCGAGCCGCAGACGGGCCTGTCTTTGAAGATGAAAGACCTGTTAACCCATTTAGGCCTAGAATTATTGAATGCTTTAACCAGTGAAAAATAGCAGATATACAAGCTCACAGCGCGGCACCGAGTGCCGCGCTGCGAGCTTGTAGATCTGCTATTTTTGAAAAAGTCGTGAAAATTTGTGCAAATCTTTGAATATATCCACGAGTTTCCTACGCCCCATAGTGCATTGCGCAAACGTCTGCACCGAGGTTCCGCCGCCGATTTACAAGCTCACAACGGGTTGCATCTGCGACGCGACGTGAGCTTGTATGTCTGCTGTTAAACCCGGAAGTTTGGTCCTGATAGTCTCCAGTAAACTCCCGCGGAAACTTGTGGATATGTATTTTCAAAGCGAACGTTTGTAACTCAAATTTTGCTTCTGGGGTGGTCCCTGGAACTAGATATTTTGAAATGAGGGTCCGTGGCCAAATAAATATCATTTTGGGGGTCCTTCACATGAAAAGGTTTGAGCACCACTGACAAAGTAGTCTCTCAAGAACAGACTAACTGAGGACCTTTTCTTTGACGATGGCTGGCCAGATTGCTGACAAAACATAGGTTTTTTCCAAAAAATCTTAGAAGGATTCAAAAGACACTTATAGAATCGGGTCAAAAATCTAATTTTCACGCTTTAAAAAAAATAGCAGATCTACAAGCTCGCAGCGCGGCACTCGGTGCCACGCTGTGAGCTTGTATATCTGCTATTTTTTTATATTTAAATCATAAAATATTGCGTCATAATGTGTTCAGGCCTAAATGGGTTTTAATCTGTGGACAATGGCTCGCGGGATCAAACGCCTCTATTGTGTTATCAATATGTGCAGTCAAGAATATCAGAAGCTGTTATGGCTAATCCCTTTATCCACATCTCAAGGAAGTCCACCAACTCTCATCATCCTCCCAGTAATTCTTCAGTGCTGGGAAGTTTTTTGCATAAACATTCATTGACACTTGACAGTTTTAGGCATTTTCACAGACTCTTTTTCTCCTTACATGCACTGTTGTAGACCAGTGGTTGTTTTCAGGCCGCCATGCACCCCCCAAAATAATTATATTTGAACTGGGGACCCCCACCCTGATAAGCACTTGGTATATTAGGAGTTAAGGCTTTACTTTTAGTTTGACTAGGTTCCACAGATAAATATTGTGAAAATAGCATATTATGATACTTATTATGATTCTTATATTATTTGACAATTTGGTCAATGTTTGACCAGTTTTTTTTAGTATAGTTTCTTGATTACTTTTGATGCTGTAATGGTCTTTTTAGATTCTTTCTTTCTTTTTTAGGTATTAAAAGGTACAAGCGCTTCCTACCACTGTTTCAGCCAATCGGAAATCCCTGTAATTTGT
>NC_137816.1:24400738-24404970 GCF_963921795.1 Nannobrachium achirus | reverse complement strand
GTTCCGCGCGCCACTATTGATTGCGCGCGTAACACGGGCAAGGCGCATCATGTGCGTCATGTAGGTTCTGTCATTTACTCCCTTGGGGGTGGAGGGGGGGGGGGGGGGGGGGGGAATACACTTTCTAAACACAGGAAAAATATAGCAAATGGTAAAAATAATGATTTAGTTCATTACAATAGTTTATATTGATATTAGGCTATACTTTCACAGTCACTGTCACAACTTATAGTTAACATGCCATTAAGCTGTTATTACGCACATTTTATGTGTTTACACACAACAAGTCATGCCCTAACTAACAACAATAATAATAATAATAAAACATCATTGCATTCTTCATTTCCCTCTGCGTGTTAGGCCCACTTATAAGGCTATATAGAACTCCATGTGTGTTTTGTGTCTTTCTTCAGTTATTGTCATGCTGCCCGGTCCCCAAAACTGTGGGCCGGTTTGTGTCACTCAAACCACGACTGTTAGCGGCCCGTATTCTATACCGTGAATCTCATTTCAGATGTCTCTCGCTCGACTGGGCTGGCAAATCACCCTGTTTACAATCTCACACCAACACTCACATCAATTAACTGGCCATTGATTTTCCCGCCCGGGACATTACAATATTGCAGAACCCCCCCCCCCCCTTTCTCTCTTTTTCTCCCCAGCAAAAATTCAGATTTGCTGCACATAGCCTAATTGTATAGGCTTTACACGCTAACACTTTTCCTCTGTTGATGAGCATTGCCCGTTTTGCTCTGCGGTTTCGATAGGGTAGAGATATTATAAATATTATGAAAATTAATAATCAAAAATGTAAAATAGCCTATAACATAATAGAAATAAGAAATCATAATTAGGCTATATATTTTTATTATGATTAATTTGCGATGATAACTCATAGCTTTAGTCCAACTTATCAAAAGTAGAATGTTTTTTTTCCTCTCTCTTTTTTTTCATGAATAAGTAAATAGTAGGCTAGCCGTCCTAAAAGATAGCTGACACAGGAGAGGACCAGATCATCTAGCCCGCAGCGCCTCTTTAAATATTCAGCGAGAAATAATGGCATCCGAAGCGTCACCTATAGTAACGTTATTATCTTCATTTCTCAAAATCAGCCCGACTGATGGCTTCGTTTATCTTTTTCATGTAATAAATCTAAGTAGGACTCAGAGAGGGGCTGCAACACACATGACGCTCCTGTGGGAAACTCTTCTTTGGCCCCTTACAGCGCATCAGCTGAAAGCACATCAGTGCCTGTTAGTCCATCCATTTAGGACAGGAGTTACAATAGATTAAACAAACACTCAATATAATAATTACATAATTATAATTCATAATAATTGAAAAAATTGCATTATTGTTATATTATCATTAGTAGGCTATATTATTATTATTATTATTTGCTATATTATTTCATGCATGCAGGACATGTTTGCAGGATTTGAGTAAAACGAATTATTATAGACCAGCGCGTTTTTAGTTAATTTATTTAAATTAGGAGTGCAGAAAAGTCTACAGAATTGAAAGACAAACGGGTTCAACTTTTTTTTTTTTTTTTTTTTACGAATCTGCAAGCTTTGCTGTCATGAATACGTCACATAGCCTGCTGGAGCGGCATCTTCATGCAAACACCCGCGCTGCAAACACTGGCGCTTGACGGCGAAGATTGTAGCCTATATTTACACTTCTGTAAAATTTAAAACATAATATATGGTCTAATATCAGGGGAAGCCGATGTAGCGGCAGCCTATATCATGATCCAAATACGTTTTTGGAAGAAAAGAAAATTAGTACAATTAAATGTGCCGCCTTATGATGATGTTCCTATATTGAGATGGTCATATCACCTTCTTCAATGTCCCTTGCCTTCTGCACCGGTCACTCGCTCCCTCGTGTGTTGAGTGTGTCGTGCGCGTCCAGCGAAAGACTGAGAGCAAGAAGAGAGAGAGAGAGAGAGAGGAGAGAGAGAGAAGGAGAGAGAGAGAGAGAGAGAGAGAGAGAGAGAGAGAGAGAGAGAGAGAGAGAGAGAGATGAGAGAGAGATAAGGGGTGGGGGGGGGAGGATGGGGGTCATCCGACGCTTGTGATAGAAGAGCGCGCTGACCAATCAGATCCTAGATGGGCTGGGCTCCACATTTCTCACAGCGCTCCACGGGCCCTCAAAGTTTGTTTATTCGCGGAATGCAGTGTGTGTGTGTATGTGTAGAGTGTGTGTGTGTGTGTAGTGTATGAAAACGTGTTAGTAAGTAAAGCCCCTTCTACAATAATCATCAAATGAAACTGATTGGAACATTGGATACGTCGTCGTCGCGGACTTTGGGAACGCGTGCTGCTGCTCGCGCCGTTACGCGCGGAAGGCGCTTCTCCCTCGACGACCGTGGTTCTTTAGCGCGCTGCTGGAAGAAGAAGTAGGCCTATCGCAGGAAGAAGTGTCTAGGTGTCGGTGTGTGTTGTTAACATACATACCAGAGCTGAACTACAGCGACCTGAGCGCAAATACAGGGGAGGACGGACGGCCAACAGTTTGTAGAAAACTACAGTGTGTTTGTGAGCAGACCCGCGGAGGTTTCCGACACAGCGGAGCGCCTCTCGTCGGGTCCAAAGCAGCGGCTTGGCTGCGGTTCATCGCCGCTTGATCAATATGAAAGCTACGGTGTTGCAGCAGGCATGCATGGACTGAGGAGAAGACGCTGACATTCCACTAGTAGTCAAAGATAAGCTTTCCGTGGCTACCAGCTGGTCGCAAAGAAGGGTTAAACTGTATCTAAAGGGAGTTGGGGAAACCCAGCCTTTCTTTTTCCACACGGATCAACTCATTGGGTGGGAGCTCAGAGAGAGACAAGAGTCCCCAGCAAATCAGGAGCTAATTGATTAAAGAGACTTCATTTGAATAGGGGGGAGGGGGGGGCTGGCGACTTGCCAATCGCCTTTTCAAAGAAGCCCCGTATGATTAATCGCAGAGCATTATTGATAATCATAACGGGGCACATGCGCGGTGGATGGACTCGCGATTTGGGTGATTTTGAGCAGATATTTGTAGTCATTTTTTGTATTCTTTGCTCGCTGATGTGTGAGAGCCAGCATGTCGCGGAGAGGAAACAAGCGAAGCCGCAACACTTCCAGTCGGACCCTCATCTGCCCTTATCGGGAACACAATGGTAAGTGTGGTCCTGCGCGGAGCCGCTATGCTGCTGATCTCTTTATTCAAGAAGCACATTTCTTCCTCTTTCTGAAATGTGTCTGACTCTGCCCAGCTGCTACAGTAAAGTGATTTGCTTTAGCCTGTAGCCCGTTTAAAAGTTCTGCTTAGTTTATCACAGGAGTTCGCACTTTTCAAGATGTGTTCAGGGTATCGTTCTTTCATTAGGCTATATTAAGAGTAAGAAGAATGCCCTGGACGCTATAGCCTAGACTACAGACTATTCTTTTTAAATTCACAATTCTACAAAATGTTGCGCACACTAATAGGACATCGTGGAGAAGTTCAGAATAGGAAACGTGCATGGGCTTCAAACCAATTACGTTTCAATAACGGTCACTTTTATTCTCTATTTCTGCGGAGGGTTCGGCTGAATAAGTAGCATATTAAGCTCCGCATGAGCGATAAAATATGCTATTTAGCCTTGAAGGCTGTTTAAAAAAATCAGTTGTCAAAGAATAGGCTGTAACTTTGGGGTCTGGGGAGTTTAGGGGCTTTTGTAAACTCCCTTAAATGCACTGTGTTCACGGTGCGTCGGATAGACATAGCCAGGCTATCGGCAGTGCATGGTTCCCAAACTTTTTAGCTCGAGACCCAAAAGAGAGAGTTTAGTGAAAACAGCAGTTCTACCTCAAACATTTGTTTTCTAATTCATGGCATTTCTTAGATTTCTATTTTATTTATGAATTAAATTACTTAGAAAAATCATTAGGCTATATCTTTTTCTATCTATTTTAGCTTTTTGGGTATTTATTTTTTATTTTTTATATGTTTTGACAAAATGTAGGAAACAAAAAAATTAAGGGACCCATAAAAAATGTGTCCACGGCTCACAAATCGGTCCCGACCCACTGTTTGGGAAGCACTGGGATATACGGTCTGCGTCCCCATAGCTCCTCAAAGTTTTCTATGTAGAGAATACACACTTACATAGCTTTATCCGCTGTTGGTCTGCATAGGTCTAGTCTAGCTCTGAACTTTGTTCTGACATTTCCACCGTAGGCCTATTATAGGCTAAACGAAACCAAGACATTTTA
>NC_137816.1:24358238-24393238 GCF_963921795.1 Nannobrachium achirus | reverse complement strand
ACCCATACCCCGTCCCTGAGCATTTAGACAATATTCCAACGAGCACTGGTATACCATATGGCATGTCAATGCCCCCTGAAAAGCCTGTCACAAGCTGGTTGGACAGCAAACCTGTCCTGTCCACTTTGACCTCTTCAGTTGGCATGCTGCTACCACCAACCATACCTAGCCTACCACATTACATTAAAAAGGAGGACCATTCAATAGCCATATCCAGCCCTTCTGTTACTGCTAAGGCTGCTTACTCGGCTCCACTCGAGCCAATGTCGGCTAGAAGCATTGATGAAATGTCTGAAGATGATGAGGGTGAGATCCAGCCTACCTCAAACGAGAAGACTGAAGAAGGCAGCAAGTCCTCCAGCTTCATGACAAATGTGAGCTCTGCCTCGGAGAGCATGACCGACTACAGAACATCTAACAGTCCTCCCATGATGACCAACCCTCTCATGCCCCTCATGTCTGAGCAGTTCAAAGCTAAGTTCCCTTTCGGAGGCATTCTGGATCCCCTCCACGGCTCGGAGACTTCCAAGCTGCAGCAGCTTGTGGAGAACATTGACAGAAAGGTGGCAGACCCCAACGAGTGTGTCATCTGCCACCGTGTGCTCAGCTGCCAGAGTGCTCTGAAAATGCATTATCGCACTCACACCGGGGAAAGACCATTCAAGTGTAAAGTTTGTGGCAGGGCATTCACTACCAAGGGCAATCTGAAGACGCATTACAGTGTGCACAGGGCCATGCCTCCTCTGAGGGTGCAGCACTCCTGCCCGATCTGTCAGAAGAAGTTCACCAATGCTGTGGTTCTGCAACAGCACATCCGCATGCACATGGGGGGGCAGATTCCCAACACCCCACTGCCTGACAGCTACCCCGAGTCCATGTGCTCTGAAACGGGCTCGTTTGATGAGAGAAACTTTGATGAGCTGGACTTCTCAGACGACGGCTTTGACGGCATGGAGGAGGGTCCAGACAGCAGCGTCCCCGACACGCCCAGGTCAGCCGATGCCTCTCACGATCGCGATAGTCTGTGCAACTCCCCAGCTCACCCTGATGCGGCCAGCCAGGATGGGCATGAGAAACATGGCCAGCACAGTGCACACTACAGCAGTGTACAACAACACGGTGCACACCACATCAGTGAACAACACAACAGTGCACACCACATCAGTGAACAACACAACAGTGCACACCACATCAGTGAACAACACAACAGTGCACACCACATTAGTGAAGAACAACACGACCGTGCACAGCAGAGCAGTGCACAACACAACGAGGCAGAGGAACTTCATGCAAGTCGAACGAAGGCTGTGACAAATGGCTCAATGGAAGGGGATTGCCTCACCAATGACTCTTCATCCCTGGGAGGGGACGTTGAAAGCCAAAGTGCAGGGAGTCCAGCTGTTTCAGAATCTACCTCCTCCATGCAGGCGCCATCCCCCACCAGTGTGCACCCGCATCAGCGCAAATCCCCCAGCCTGGAAGAAAGGCATCAGAGGGCCTTATCCCTGGAGCACATTAGTGCCAGCCTCATGCACTCTCACCCTTCCAACATAGGCGCCTTGGACCTGACATCCGTAAACACCTGCAAGGATCCCCTGGGCATGATGTTCCCCTTCCGCGAGCGTAGCACCATCAGGAACACGGCCTGCGACATATGCGGGAAGACGTTTGCTTGTCAGAGTGCCTTGGACATTCACTACCGGAGCCATACCAAAGAGCGGCCGTTCATTTGCACGGCCTGCAACCGAGGCTTCTCCACCAAGGGCAACCTCAAGCAGCACATGCTCACGCACCAGATGAGAGACCTGCCCTCGCAGCTCTTCGAGCCCACCACCACCAGCCTGTGCTCCAGCCCCACCCCCTCCCTCCTCTCCGTGGGTTCGCTCATCAAGCCCGAGGTCAACGGCTTCCTGCACGGCCTCCACCACCACCACCACCACCCCCACCCCCAACCCCACCCCCACCCCCACCCCCACCCCCACCCCCACCCCCACCCCCACCCAGAGCAGGTCAAGGAGTTTAAGGACTTTAAGGACTTTAAGGACTTTAAGGACTTTCCCTCCAGCCTGGTCACGTCCTCTGCCTCCACCTCGCCGGTGCTGTCGAACGCCCCGCCGCGCAGGACGCCCAAGCAGCACTACTGCAACACCTGCGGCAAGACCTTCTCCTCGTCCAGCGCCCTGCAGATCCACGAGAGGACGCACACCGGGGAGAAGCCTTTCGCCTGCACTATATGTGGCCGGGCCTTCACCACCAAAGGAAACCTCAAGGTAAATTCTTTTTAAACATTCCACTAAAGCAGTGGTTCTCAACCTTTTCTGGCCGCGACCCCCAAAATAATCATATTTGAACTGGGGTCTCCCCACCCTGACGAGCACTAAGAGTTGAGGAATTACATTTTGTATAACACGGTTCTATTGTGAAAATAGCAGATCTACATTCTCACAAAGCGAGGCGTTGTGAGCATGTAGATCGGCTATTTTCACAATGTCTGCCTCTAGAGGTATTAAAAAGTCCTTAAATTGTCACTTTAGAAATGTGCATATACCCTCTATACACTTACATTTTATGTTGGTTTGTTTACTGTTGAGTGAGAAAACAATGTTGCACATTAAGTTAATCATCTGGGGACCCCCCCACAAGTTGAGAACCACTGCACTAAAGTACTTGGGTGTTAAAAAAAAACATGGAATATGATTGATTATTTTATTTGTATCGTAAATTCTAGATATCCACTATGTTACATTGTGTAAAAAAGAAAAAAAAAAAAAAAAAAAAAAGAGATGATGCACTTAAATGCTATACTTGGTTGACCCAGGTCCCCCAGGGGTCAGTACTACCCCGCCCTTTTCCCTTCAACACGAAATGTATTAGCCAAAAATAGCCGATCTACAAGCTCACAACGTGTCATTTTGCAACACGTTGAGATGTCCATGTTGTTAAAGGCTAGTGTGTGAGAATATGTATGTGAAAAAGAAGTCCAAACACAACTTCTCTGTTTAAATTGCATGTGTCTGTGCAGTGTGCACCCTGGCTTAATAAGTGCTAATGTTGTATAATTGATGAAAGGAACAGCTCTTTGTGAAGGGTTCACAGTGGTGGAAAGGTTGAATCGGCCCATTAACCACTTAAGCCCTATATACTTTGTTGTACGACGAATAGCCTAAATAGCCTGTCTACGGGCTCACAATGCCTCACATCGCCACACGTTGTGAGCTTGTAAATATGTTATTTCCTCTATTTTTTAACACCTTTGACAGTTTTTGACAATTTTCGCTATGGTGACATGGCCATAATATGGACACCAGGTTGAAAGTGGCTGTTATAATTATTGGGTAGGACATGGAGAATGTGATCAGCAGAGCTCACAGCTGGGAATGGTTCGGTTAAAAGAATTCACTTCAGTTACCAGAGGCAACCGGCCTCAGCTATGCACTGACTCTGTAGTTTTCCATACGTTGGTTCAGTTTCCTCTGGTCATTAGGAAAAGGGCACTTCTCTAAAGATAATATGATGATGTCAATCAGCTGACAGATAAAGACACGTGTTTGACTTTTAGGGTTTTAACCATTTAAACCCTAGCCGGGTTCCCCCAGGTTCTATACTTTACCCCAGGGTTTTTCCCTTTAACACCAAATCACTTCACTGAAGAAAACAAAAGCTCATTGTGAGCTTGTAGATCAGCTATTTTTGCCAAATGTTCACCCCCGGAATAGGGGAAAGTCTCTAAAATGTTGTTTAGAGATGTGTCAGCTATAATTGTCATAATCAAATCAGAATGGTAGCTAATGAGTTTAAATACTTTATATTTAGTATAGCAAACGCTGACATTTCAACATTTTAACAACTCTTTTAATTCTTTTTTTTTTGTACCTTTAGTCTTATCGACTTGCCCATTTCTAATATAATTACTTGAATGCACCTTCTTGTCAAACAGTAAAAGAGGGAAACATATTGTCCTTGTTATGGAAAGGACAGGGCAGGGGTGACATGTCACATGCAATACTGGCCCGAGCAATGAAAGTGGACAGTGCAATCTTAACCAGTCCCATGCCCTGTTGTCCCCACATGAGAAGAGCAAATTAAGGTTTAAATTAAATACTACGTGTCAGTGCTGCCAAAATAAGATGTTTACACCATGCTGATACTTTTCGGCACAGGAAACCAGTCTGCTGCGCTCAGGGTGTGAAGCTATTTTAATTTGAACCCCTACATGATTTTTTCTTTTTCCATTGCATCATCTCATGTGAAGTTCTCTTGAGGCCAAGTTTGTAAACATCGCTAATTATCGTGCGCCTTCCTTCTCCCTCTCTCTGTGTCTGTTGTACTTCCCTTCCTCTGTCCTCGTGTCCCTGTCTCACCTTCCCACTTCTGTCTGTCTTTTCTTCTCCTCCGGCCTCTCTCTGTATTTCCTGCAGGTCCACATGGGCACACACATGTGGAACAGCGCTCCCGCCAGGCGCGGCCGCCGCCTTTCCGTGGACGGCCCGATGGCGTTCCTCGGCGCGAACTCTTTAAAGTTCTCCGAGATCTTCCAGAAGGATATCGGGCATCGGGCGAGCAACGGGGACCCAGCGAGCTTCTGGAACCAGTACGCCGCGGCCTTCTCCAACGGCCTGGCCATGAAGACCAACGAGATCTCCGTCATCCAGAACGGAGGCATCCCGTCCATGTCGGGGAGCCTGGGGAACGGGGGCAGCTCGCCCATCGGCGGCCTCACGGGCAGCCTGGACAAGCTGCACAGTGCAGAGCCCAACGCAGCACTGGCCGGCCTGGAGAAAATGACCAACACGGAGAACGGCACCCACTTCCGCTTCTCGCGCTTCATGGAGGACAACAAAGAGATCGCCACCAACTGAAGTGCTTGTTGTTCCCATGGTCTGTCCATGAAGATGCACCGCAGGCATTCTGTACAATTAAGGACACGTCAAGAAAAAGAGAACAAGACAAGTGCAAAAAAGAACTAAAATGCATTGGCTTGCCATTGAAACTTTACGAACATAAGTGTGAAGACAAATTGCTTTTTTGTACAATGTACAACATGTTATAGTTTTAAGAAGCTTATTTATTAGTGATTATAACCTTGCTTGGAACCAAGTGGAAGCATTAACAATTAGGTTTTTGTTTTTTGTTTTGTTTTTGTTTTTCGTTCAAAGCCAGAATGGGTATGTATGAGTGCTTAAAAATGTGCTTTTGAAACTTAGCATATCGGGGTAGATAGCCTTACCTTGGCATTAAGTTATTTTCTGTCTGTAGTAGCTATAACAAAAACTGTTGATGTTCGTGTGATGCATTAGATCTGTAATAAGCAAACAGACTGGCTGTAAATAATGTACACTGATCTATTGTAGATGGTCTAACATCTGTGTATTCATGTCCCCCTGTGGAAAAAAAGAAAAGAAAAAACAAAACAATGAAACTTCAGGCAAGGGGACTAAGGGTTACGGTAGTTCCTTTCTTATTGATGGCTATTTACATGTATTTTATTTAAGGAAGTTAAAAGCATCCACGTTGCTGCATTTCAAGTGTTTCTTTAGCGTTTAACTTGTTTTGTTGTTACCGTTTCTGTGTATTGTTACTTTTTCGTTTACTTCCATAGTTTCATTTTTTCCCTCTTTTTTTTTTTGGTTGCTTTTTTTTTGTGGGTGTGAAAATTGAGAGCAAAACAGTTGTTACAGGGGAACATTATATGGACAGACCCACTTCCTGGATTCTGGAACTGATACAGCCAATCAAATGGGCAGGATTCTCCTTTTAAGCCCCCCCCCCCCTCCCCCTACCCAACGCCCCCCTCCCCTGCTGGGTTTCCACATTGCTGCTATCCTAATAAGCATCCTCATTGACATCAAGTTCACATGTGGAAATACAAACTCCAACTAAATGTACATAATAGCTCATCACACAAGACAAATGTCCATTATGGCCAGGAGACAAAATGATAGTGTTTTTATAAATATAAAATATATATTAGGTTTGACAACCTTCGGACTGTTACATGCACTTTCTTGGAAAGTTGGAAGATCTTTATTGGGTCCAGTTTCTCTACACTTTAATACCTACTAACAACTAAGATACTGTAATTCTTTACTCTAATAATCAAATACATCAGTTTTCCAAAAGAAACATTGTGTGTTGTGAGCTTTCATTCTTTTTTCCCCCCCTTTTATTTCGCTTGACTATTTAAACAGCCTACAGTAGGCCCACTGGCAGTTTAATTCAATATTTACAGAGCTCAGAGTTATTTTATAAAATGTATATTATAGCAGCCATTAGCCTATGTAGGTCTATTATTTAATAATAGCAATTGTTCATCTCAACTGAAAGGATTGAATTAAATTGACATTTTGCCTTTGCCTTTATTTAAAGTATGAACAAATATCTTTTTAGGAATGTTTATTTTGATAGACTTAAAACTGCTGGTAATTCAACGTTGCTACATTTCCGTTTCCTTGGGTCGTTAAAGTCGACCGACCTCTGCTCTTCACTAGCTCGATGTGACGCATTTAGGAGGAATTTCACTATAAGGAATGAATCATGGTAGGTTTGAATAATCTGTCATTAACGCCCATCTTGACCTAGACGTAAATGTATTATAAAACCTTGATATGGGGGAGCTGAAGTTGTGTATCCGCGCTTCCGTTTGACTTGACCATTAGCCTAGAAAGTAAACAATGTCTATTAAGTGGCTGTTGCTGTCGGCACTCGGCATAGGCGTTTTATTTTCTGCCATTTTCTTTTATTTTTATGTTAACGACAGTGGTTTCCAAACTTTTTAGCTCGAGACCCAAAAGAGAGATTAGACTTTCTCCCAACATTGTGAAAACAGCAGATCTACAACCTCACAACAGCATTCGGCTATTTTCACTCTTAAACATTTTCTAAGTTATGTAATTTCTTAGATTTATTTTTAATGAAATTACAAAGAAAAATCATTGCATTTTTTTTTTATTCATGAACATTTTTTCCTTTTTTTGGGGGGAATGTCTTTCGAAAATCTTTTGAAATGGCCCTATTAATAATAATTAAATAAAAAATGTCTGCGACCCACAAATGGGTCCCGACCCAGTGTTTGGGAACCAGTACAGTTCTCTATGGCGTCGCAGGGCATTTCTTTCTTTTATTCAAAACGATATATTTTTTCCCCCTTTTTTTATATTTCAACAGCTGCGTCTAATTTAACACGTCGTTGCACATCCTCCTCCTGCAACGCAGGACTGTTCATTTGAGCCTCGCATCCACGGCTCCACTCTCTCTCTCTTTTCTTCTTCTCCCCCTTCTCTTTCCCTCCCCTCCTTGGAATTTATCGCCGGCTAAATTCCCCCAATATTTACAAGAATATTTACAAGATGTCGAAAGTAAATGATCCTTGCAAAAGGCCTGGACCCACCAACAGTGGATCCCGCCCCCGGTGCCTGGCTGTTTTCCCTTTAGACGGAACGGTCGCACTCACATCTGTTCCCCCAGAGCTTTGTTTGTACAGCACCTCGGCTTCCTGAAAGCCAGCGACATTCTTAAAGTAGAAAAATATAAAGCAGCACATTTTCTTACTTGTTTAATTATGGGAGCTACATTTTCGTAGACAAGCCTAAAAAAAGAAAGCTAAGATTTTCATGAATAAATACATTTATGATATAATACATTTTCTATGTAATTTCATTAATAAATAAAAGAAAAGTCTAAGAAATTCCATAAATTAGAAATCAAGTGTTTTAAGTAGTGAAAATAGGTGATCTACAAGCTCACAGCTGCACGAAGCAACGCAATGTGACCTTGTAGATCTGCTATTTTCACTAGTTTGGATCCCGGGCAAACGTCTAATTTCTCTTTTGGGTCTCAAGTTAAAAAGTTTGGGAACCACTGTCCTAAAGAAACTAGAAAAATAAAAAGCAGCACATTTTCTATTTTTTATTATGGGAGCTAGATTTAGTTGTCTAGCCTAATACTTGCAATGTTATATCGACATGGTCAAAATTATAGAACAGTTCCTGTTATTATTATTAGGTTAGGGTTAGCACATTATTATTATTATTGTTATTAAGGCCTAATGTTTCTCCATTCTGCCTTTTTTGATAATACAAATTAAAAAATATATATAATTAAAAATAAAAAAGCTATTAATTTATTAGACTATTATCCTAACTTGAATCGTTAATGATTTATAGCCTCAGCATCAGTAGGCCTAAATCTCACATAATGCTGAAGATGTATGCGCAGTTCATTCATATTTATAATTTTCATGGAAAATATATTTAATTTAAATGTGTTTATTGTATTTAAAACACTCTCTATCCAGGTAAACGATCAGTTGCATCTACTGTAAATGAAGAAAGGCACAGTAACACAGATATATTTAGAAACGGAGCGCTTCACGACCACGACGGGGAGAGATCGTCGTCTCCCGTAATCAAAGACGGGGAGATAACGGGAGCGATACATCAGTAAGTAAATAACCATGCTGCTTATCATCCTTACAAGCCCCTCAGTGAGCGAGTATAGTCTGTTAAATGTAAAGGAGGTTCTTCTGCCGTGAAACCCCCCACCACCCCTAACCAACCCAACCCCACCATTCATCCCCCAACAACACACACGTCCTCCTCCCATTTTGCCAAAGTATCGATTGAGCCGTGGAGTATTACAGAATCACTCAACTCTCAGGTGGCTGCAATGTGTACAATTGATCTCTTCCACTGTGGGTCCCAGCAGTGCCTCTCCTCCTCCTCTTGGCCGCACAGCACGGCGCACCAGAGGAAGAAGTGGCTAGAACACACTGAAACACAATCGCTGCAGACGACCGACGCAGTGAGAGCCTGAGTACTATACTGTCCCCGATCTATCCCCACCAGCAGCTCACTGTCACACTTTATCATGCTGGGGGGAGTGTATAGCGTCACAAGTAGCAGTACAGACAACATTATACAGCAGTTGTTCTCAACCTTTTCAGGCCGCGACCCCCAACATAATCATATTTTAACTGGGGACCCCCTCATTTGAGGCATTACATTTTATATAACACAGTTCTAATGTGAAAATAGCAGATCTACATGCTCAAGCATGTAGATCGGCTATTTTCTCAATTTCTGCCTCTAATATTTAACAATTTGGCTAATGTTTAAGTTGTCATTTTAGAGGTATTAAAAAGTCCTTAAATTGTCACTTAAGAAACGTGCAGATACCCTCCAATACACTTAAACTTTATGTTGGTTTGTTTACTGTTGAGTGAGAAAACAATGTTGCACATTAAGTTAATCATCTGGGGACCCCCCAAAATAATTTGGGGGACCCCCCTGGGGGTCCCCAACCCACAGGTTGAGAACCACTGTTATACAGCAGGTCTAGATGCATGCAATGTGCACACAGAGCAAGGGACCGGGTGAACATTTGGAGGGTCCAGCCTCAAATTGTAAATAGCAGATCTACAAGCTCATGACACGTCACGAACGTGACGCGCTGTGAGCTTTTATATCTGCTGTTTACTGCATGCAACACCCGCATGCAACTTGGGTATAAATCAGGCTTATACTGTGCGTGCACGCAGACAACGCAAACAACATTCTTTGTGATGTCAATTGGTTTTAATTTATCATCGCTACTATGACTGCCACACACGTGGGTTTGCCACCTTTGTTTGTAAGAGGACCAACAGTGGAAATAAGTCCCAGGACTTTATTGTGTTTTATTCTCGATTGTTTGCTAACCGACGTGTTTGTACGACCGACCCGCCGTGGGTTCATGCAGTCTAAATAAACTAAAACTAAACTAAAACACATGCACACACACGCATACATACAGTACACACACGCAGTTGTATACAGTATGAATATTGCTACGTGTGTCTTCAATGTGTGTGTACAGTACACATTTCAATATATGCGTGACATGCATCCTTACATAAATGTATGTTAGCATTAGTGTTCTTTTTTTCTTTCTTCCTATGCTGTTGTATAATAGACCTAAATGGCTTGATGTTTTTTCCCTCGCTGTAACGTCTTGGAGGATGGGAGTCATCAGCGAAGGGAAGGGAACATTACTTTCTCTTTAGTTGGAATCCAGTCCCGTCCACTTACTGCACTGTACTGTACTCTGGAAGGTTCATTAAAGGGCTGGCCTTGAGTACAAGACCGTAAAGCACAGATTTATGCCACGGGCTCCATCTATCTATCCACAGGGCAGTCAGAGAGGACGGATCGGAAGGAAGCGGCGATAGATTAAAGGAGTAGTTCACCCCCAAAAATACATTTTTTCTATAGATTACTCACCCCATGGAGACTTGAGTTCAATAATATTTTTTAGTATTTTTTGTCGCATTCCTAAGCCAATAATTTGATTGAATTTTGGGGGTGAACTACTCCTTTAATGATGTCAACGAAATTAAAAGATAACCAATGCCATTCCATTTAATGACTAATATCAATTCACTTTTTTTCTTTTTTTTTTACTTTACCGTTTGTAGTCTTCAACCCATCACAGCAGCAGTGCCGGTTAAAAAAAGCGGTTGCTTACGATTTATTTCACATCATTTGAGGATTTTAAATGTTAAGTCTCTCTCTCTCCTTTTAGATGCTTCAAATCATGTATTGTGTGTGTGTGTGTGTGTGTGTGTGTGTGTGTGTGTGTGTGTGTGTGTGTGTGTGTGTGTGTGTGTGTGTGTGTGTGTGTGTGTGTGTGTGTGTGTGTGTGTGTGTGTGTGTGTGTGTGTGTGTGTGCGTGCGTGCGTGTGCATGCGTGCGTGTGAGTGACCAGTCAATGTTTGTCCTATAACAGTTATGGCAATTATTCTTCACAGTGAATTGGTACAGTTGAGATAATGAGGGGGAGTGCAAACCTCTCCACAAGATCTTGCATCAGCATCAATGTATTTCTTTTTATTCATATTTCTTTAACAGATCACAGAGCTTTTCATGTCAAGATGACTTTCACTGCAGAGGATGTTTTGGGAAGTGGGACCCCCACCTCCCATGTTCTCTTCCTTGCACGGTCAGCCCTCCCGAGTCGATACACTCTCTCTAGCCCCGGGGCCTGGTGGGGAGGGGAGGAGGGGGGCGGGACACCCTGCTGAGTTTCTGGTTCTACTGCTGGGAGATCAAAGACCCGCGCAGGGAACAATGGTGAGCTGTGCAGCACATATGGCCACACCTGCACGTGCTGTCAATCACTCCCGACGAGTGACGCTACATGGTGTAGTAGTTGTGTTATAGCTGCGGGTGCTGACATCTTACATGGGTGGTAACACATGTTCCGCTTGTTTGGGTGCAGTAGCGTGAACCAAACACTGTGCATGCTTTTGTGTTGTTACTTGTGCGTTCACTTTTTTATGGCTCCGACATATTGGCCACTGACATAACGAGATGTATCCCTGGCAAATTGATATGTTATTAAATTATCTTAATTTATGAGTCCTTTTTAACCACTTAAAACCCTATAAATGTTATTGTACGCTAAATAGGGAAAATAGCCGATCCACAAGCTCGCAATTTGGAAAGTAGTGAACTTTGTACAGAATGTTGCCTATTATCAGCGATTGTTTGCCTCTTATGAGATGCCCACAATAGGGATGGTAGAGATCATGTAAATCAGGGTATATGTGGGATGTTGATGATGTCGGTGCTGAGGTTTTCAACCGTGAAGCTTTTTCCTGTGTTGAACTCATTGTTTTAAACTGTAACTCACTGGGAGCAAATACAAGCCAATCTAATCTAAAATATCTCTGCTACACTAGTTTGATATAGTTTATTGTAAATGTCTCTTCCACAAGTCAAATCTGACCATTTGGTTTGATGAAGATCCACAGAGTGCACAATGTGGAACAAAAACGTGTGTGAACCAGGATTCCATCATGCAGGCTTTACACATTTCTGTCTCTTGACAAAAACAAACGGAAACATTTATTTTCTTCTCTTCTTCTTTTCAACATTTGATAAGCATTGTTGAACTCTTCAGTTGTTGCATCTAAACCTCACCCTCCTTTGCATTCTCTGCCTCTCTCAGCCATCTCAGCCCGTGCACGTCTCCCCGACCCGTGGTTCTCATCGCAGCGTTTCCTGTGGAAAATGGAGAGCGTCTGCGGCGTGTACACAGCTGGTTGGAAGACAAGACCTCTAGATTGTAAGTACAAACATGAAGCTAGTTTCTTTGGGCCTGTGGACTCTCACAGCTATCACAGACGAGCAATCAAAGTCATCTTGGAAATATCCATCCATCCCAAATCCAATTTTTTTTTTGCTTCTGTTTGTTCTCCATTTAAGTTGTGCTTTGGTCTTATGGGCTTCGGAGATACTGTAGTCTTTACATGGGTTATTTTTATGGCACAGTGATCTGGAGACTATCCAATCGTCAAGGCCATTTATCTTGCAGTTCATCCGCTCCTTGCCTTTTGTGTGGTGAGAAAGAGGGGCGCAGTCCCATATTGCATTTCATGACCTATTGAGTCAAAGGAGTAGCCAGACAAACAGGTGGGAGCCCGAATGTAGACTCCTCGTGGGCCCGGCAAACCAGACTCGAGGCTCCCTGGCTATTCTTTAATAAGGCACTCATGCTTGCAGAACAGCCACAATGCTCTGTCCCCCCCATCGTCAAATGGGATCCTTCAGGGATGCTAATGAATGTACAGTAAGGGCTTGTCTTACCCACAGTGCTCCCGCTGTCTTGTGTCTCCCGGTTTATCATCACCACTGAAATTGTAGGGTCTTTTTTACTGCAAGGGAGACATTTACGTCATTGTGATGCTAATTCTTTAAAATTTGGCGTCTAGAGTTTGTTCTTTCAGGCCCAGATGGGTTTATGAGACTAGGGCTTTTGTCAGGGTACAAGCAGCTTCTTTTTTGTCTTAAGGAGGGATGCAGTCAAGGGTGTTCCTCATGGCCTGGCACAGAAGTTTTAATTAAACGTGCATTTCCATTTCTCGATGAATCCCACGTCCCCTTGTTGTGTACAGTAGAATGGAGACAGATCGTCTTTCCCTCGTTTAAGAGACCAGCTTCGAGATTAAGTAGGCTGATTGTGTCCCTTTCACCATCAGAATTACGGGCTGGTAACCCTAGCCAGCACTGTCTGCACCGGGGGCTTAGACACACACAGGCCTGTGGACACTCTCTGTTAATGTCATCTTGCAGATTCAATTTCCCCCATCACAATCTAACCTTAAGTCTCACAGCCCCTGTCACATATTCTTCCTGTTTCTCACAGTGGCACAGCAGCGCCAGTGGGGCAGTAAGATATTCCACCGCGGTGGCCTTCGGGTGGAGAGATATTGATATTGAGCGTCTAGATGGGTTGTCATTGTGAACTAGGAACGAGCCCATCAGCCCCCCCACCCCTGTCAGGTGTGTTAGATTCCATAGGTGCACTGGAGAGATGCCGTGAGTTTATTGAATTTGTCATTTTTGGCCTGGGTGTGAAAAGGGCACCTGTGCACTGCTGTAAGCACCACACCACCCCACCCACCCACCCACCCTACCGCCCCCCATGGCCACCGGTACTGCCACCCCCATCACACGATGACAGCTGATGTGCGAGGACAACCCTGAAGCTGTCGAAGGTTTTTATTTATTTATTATCTTAAAGGTATAATGCTCTCGTCTAGGGATGGGACGATATGAAAATGTCATATCACGATTATTGTGACAAAAGAAATCGTGATTTACGATATTATCGCGATAATAAAGATCCATTATCCTGGGGCGGGAACATTTGCCAAAAAATAGCAGATCTACAAGCTCACAACGCGTCGCAACACGACGCGTTGTGAGCTTGTAGATCGGCTATTTTTTGGCAAAGACATTTGATAGAGAGTGAAAAAAGACTGTATTAAGTACCTTTTAGAATTATAGAGGGTTTAAGACAGTGTTACCGGATATGCAGCTCGGCAAATAAAAGGTGAATTTATCCCAGTGCATGACAGAGGACGATATCACGATAAAGTAAATCTCCATGATACAATTATCGTGAGTGTCTTTTATCACAATAAACGATAATATCGCTTATCGTCCCATCCCTACTCTCGTCCAGCACTCTGTGTAACAGTAGTGCATTATGCATCAGGGGAAACAGTTGAAAGGATATTTGATTTGTCATTTTCTCATAAAAGCCTCCTCTAGCACTTAGAATACAAAACGAACAGCAAAATAAAGTCACCCAGGGTTACTGTGAGAAAAATGTAGCAGTTTCAAAGGAAGGTTTTTAGGGGCCCTGTCAGACTTAACTCGATGACTGCTATAATAAAAGATACCGGCCACCCACATCACTGCTTAGATCAAAGCCATGGCCAGCGACTGTGGCATGAATATTCAGTGAAGTTATTGGACTCTGGTACTGTACGTTGTGCCTCATGTCCTTGACTGTGGGAAAATTGAGATTTGACTAAATGGTTTAAACTGTACTACAAAGATAACCATCGAGTTAAATCTATATACTGTAATAATAGATTGAATATAATTCCACCCACTAAATGCTTGTTACCCGTTTAGTTTGTATTGCTGTACAAGCAGTTGCTAGTAAAGAGTCACGGTTGTCATTTAGTATGTCTGTCTCTTGTTGCTATTCTTTGGCTTGGTTGGGAACTCACTGTGGCCTCTCTTATTGACAGGGCTCTCTGGTATACAGTGTACCAGGGGTCTTCAATGTGTTTCAGGCCAAGCTGAGAGAGAGATGAAGCAGGGACCCCCACTATATACTGCATGAAATTGCGTTGCAGATTAAACTTTTTCATAGATTGCTTCATAGACTGTATTTTTCAGACATTTAACCACTTAAACCGGCGTCAATACTTAAAGAAATTGACCTTTCACTCTGCACTTGGTCTGCCTTTCCCCCTATACACCAAACCTCTTTGCCGAAAATAGCTGATCTACAAGCTTGGGTTCAAGTGGTTAATGAAAAAGAAGAAAACAATTCTATCACACAAAGATTTGGTGGGCCCCCTGTAATAACTCTGAGGACCCCCTAGGGGTCCCGGACCCCCTGTTGAAGACCTTACAGTATAGTGTGTGTGTGTGTGTGTGTGTGTGTGTGTGTGTGTGTGTGTGTGTGTGTGTGTGTGTGTGTGTGTGTGTGTGTGTGTGTGTGTGTAATATGCTCAGTGCTCATGTTGTTTCCATGGTTGGTTTTCCCGCTGGACATCTCGTGGTGGGCAAGAGGAAATGTCTTCCTCTGTGAAATGTGTAATCGAACTGAAGATAAGAAAAGCATGAGGTCATGGCAATTCCCACAATGTGCCGTTTGATATGGAGATAGAGGTGTGTGTGTGTGTGTGTGTGTGTGTGTGTGTGTGTGTGTGTGTGTGTGTGTGTGTGTGTGTGTGTGTGTGTGTGTGTGTGTGTGTGTGTGTGTGTGTGTGTGTGTGTGTGTGTGTGTGTGTGTGTGTGTGTGTGTGTGTGTGTGTGTGTGTGTGTGTGTGTGTGATATCCTCTATAGCCCAATGGACTAAGAAAAGCCATAGCGCTAAACTTGTTTACTGGGTTAGGGATTAATTTCCTATCAAAGCCAACACTCATTGGAAAAAGTGACGAGGACTTGATTCTGCTAGTGAATATATTTGTTTTACTTTTATCTCACATTAACATCCATGATTGTCTCGTTGTGCTTTGAATACAAACATAGACTAGACTTCACTTAGGCTACGTTTACACGGTAACAGAACAGAAAACGTCAAAGTTTTATTCTGCGTTTACATGGAGATGCAAGAGTGACTGAAACGCTGTAGTGTGCATGCCAGGTGGCTAGGTGGCAGTGTGATGCTCTGCCAGATAGACCAGTCACACATGTATAGAACCACTTGCGTTGTACTTCCTATCACAGCTGTTTATTAACACAAATGTAATAGCATGTGAGCCGACGTGAACCATGATGTAGCAAGTTTTTGTTTGCGGTTTCCCCCATATTGCCTGTTTACATGGAGACGCAAGGCAGAGAGTTTTCAATGTTTCCACTCGGGAAGGGGGTTTCACTTTTTTGTGCTTTCAACCCCTGATAACGCTGTTGCCGTCTAAGCAGAAGGCACATCCGATATCGTATTTTGCTGTTTTCTATAGAGATCGTTGTCGTCTAAATGGGGCCATAGAGTGATCAGACCAACACTCATTGTAAGCATCATACGATAAATAGCAAAAATTACCTAATCTACAAGCTCACATCACGATGAGTTGTGAGCTTGGAGATCTGCTATTTTTGAAAGATTATGAAGAATCTTCACCGATAATGACATGCCCCAAAATGCCAGGTTCAAAGTGGTTAAGGAGGGTCCCAGGTTCAGACTGACTCTCACTTATTCATTGCACAGTTTTGTTTTGCTATGAATGCATTCTTGTGCGTGTGCGTGTGCGCGTACGTGCGTGCGTGCGTGCGTGTGTGCGTGCGTGTGTGTGGGAGAAAGTGTGAGAGTTTGTGTCTGGCTACCTCATGGTCAGTTAAGTCTACAACACCTGTGATTAATTGGAAATATCCCAGATCAGCCAGTTAATGTTTAATCAATCAGGTCAGAGAGAGAGAAGCCTCTAAAATGGGCTGGTTTATTTCTAACCACTGCATCGCATTACATGCACCACGTTTTTTTACACAGTCAAAACTCATTACCTCCTTCCCCTCTCCAAGCTAACGTTGGCAATGGCGAAAGATGTCGTCAGATGGAAACCACAAACACTTATTTGGTAATTATGTCCGGCGTGTTGGACATTAGGCGGTGGCGTGTTTAATGGGGGTTCAGCGGTCCAAGGGTCATGAAACTCGCCTAGAAAACATGAACCAATACTTTATGTAACCTTTCAGTGCAAGTCGTGAAATGGAAATGGCAACAAAACCGCATGTGTGTTATGTGTGTTTCGTTCTGCCCCAGAAACAGTGTCCCGTGTCAGTTTGTCTTAACAATGACATCCAAATACCAAATGTTTCCAAATCTCCTATGTCATTGATGTTTTGCAACAACCACTGCTGTTCGTTCCGCTGTTCTGCTTTGCCATGAAACCCAGCACTAGGGATGGGACGATAAGCGATATTATCGTTTATCGTGATAAAAAACACTCACGACCCCAGGCGCGGCAGAGGGAGAGCAGAGCCCAGGATTACATAGGCAATTGGCACTGGGTGAAAAATGGGTTGCAAAATCGTGGGATAAAAATTATATATAAAAAAAAAAAACACTCACAATAATCGTATCGTGGAGATTTAATTTATCGTGATATCGTCCTCCGTCATGCACTGGGATCAATTCACCTTTTATTTGCTGAGCTGTATATCCGGTACCATTTAAACCCTCTATTGGTAAAAGGTACTTATAATATACATACTAACTTGATTATATACATACTAACTTGATACAGTCACACACTCATTGCAACTGCTATTTTGCAACTGCTATTTTTTTGCAAATCATGTTCCGCCCCAGGATAATGAATTTTGATTATCGTGATAATATCGTAAATCGCGATTTCTTTTGTCACAATAATCGTGATGTGAAATGTTCATATCGTCCCATCCCTGCACAGCAGCAGTGCCTCTTGGGCCCGAGCCACCTCGCGGTATGAAATCATCGCCTCCAACTCAGCAATAATGCTCTCTGAGGCCCGGGCTTGTTTACTAAATAATCGATCCAAATAAAAAGCAGCGGATAAAATTGACTGACCCTCACTTAATTATTGCAGCTACTTGACCAAATAGCATTTTTCAGGATGCGGCGTGTCACAGGCCATCAATATTCCTCTAATCGCTGTTAGTTATTGCCTTACTTTCCTTGCTGCGGTGGATGGCCGGTCTCCAGTGGTCAGTTTGGCCCCCGGGCAGACAGGAGGGGAATGAGATGCTAAATGGTTGCGCAAACAATTTGATTATGCTGTTTAATTCCCGTCATATAGATCTGGCTGCTTGCTGATGCACTCATTTCTCCGAGGGCTGCACAGTGGCATAGTGCTGACCTGCCGACCACACTGCTGCACCGCACCAGCTCTCCGTGGAAGAGCCTGTCTCTTCCAGAGTGGTCTTTCCCAGATCAATAGTGACTCCTCAGCGGTTGTGGATCAGAGTCTCATGGCCCCTCGCGCCCCCACTGGTTTTCACCTACACTTCCTAACCTTCACCTCTTGCGACTACCCCCCCCCCCCCCCCCCCCCCTAAGCCCCCCTACCCTGAAGCCCATCCTCTGCATCTGTTCCTAGTCAACTGCAGCCTTATTGTCACATCACAGGTTTACAGTTGTAAAAGTGGGTAAAATATTTTTTTCTTTCGTACATGCTCTCAATTTTTTTGCACTTTCAAGAAAAGTGTAAGGCTGTCACGATTATGACATTTTACATGATGATTAATTGTCACTCAAATAATTGCGATTAACGATTTAATCGTGTTTTTGTCGTTGACAATTACATTTCTGTTTGGCTTTTAGGCTTTGAATTTGCACATGGTAGATATTACACTTAACATATAAAGAAATTACTCACATATTTGACAACTTTATACTTAAAAAAGAACATTGATTGTGGAAATAGCCGATCTACAAGCTCACAACGTGTCGCGTTGTGAGCTTGTAGAACTGCTATTTCCACAATTTTTTACTTTTATTTTAAATATATGAACGTTTTTCAACATGGAAACGATTATGACGATTATGAAAAATAATCGCGATTATGTCAAATAATTGCGATTAGACGATTATGTAATAATTGTGACAGCCAAAGAAAAGAGAGAGGGAAAAATGACAGAACGTCATCGAAATAAAACTAGGCTGAATAATGCTTCTACTGAATGTGGACAAACATTATGTGTCAGATTTAAATAGAAGCAGATCACATTTGTGGATGTGGTCTATCTCTCTTCAGGGTCTCCGTCGCTGTGTGCTGTGAAGGTGTTGTAATAAGTCAGAAGGTTGAGGGTTAACCCTTGGCGATGGGACAGAACCCTCGGCAAGAGTGAAAAATGAGAAATGAAGCCACGGCAAAAGCTCTCAGCTCCCCAAAGTTGCCCGGGTCCCAAAAATTAACATTTCAATTCAAAACCAATAATAACGCATTGTGTCTGGGCTGAATGAGCGCTGCCGCTGAGGGGAAGGCGATACCTCCTGTTCCTGTGTGGATGAAAAAGCTCCTTCATCTTGTGCTAAACAGCCTGAAACAGGCCGGGGTCGGCCAGTCAGCCTTGGTTACACTGCACAGGCATGCCTGGGTGGACGGCCCCCGCTTCCTGGTGCCTTTACAAAAGCCAGAAACTACACAACACACACACACACACACACACACACATACACAATCATGCATGCATACACAGTCAAATACTCGGGTGTTCGTTTTCGGGGCCGTTTTGGTTCCATTTGTACTGTATTCGGAGTTAAATGAACCACTTAAAGTGCCAGTTCAGTGAATTAAGCTATTTGTTTATAGACATAGTTTATATGTAGAATTGTTGTTTCTAAACCCCTGTTAAAAAAATTGGAACTTTATATTGCAGCATTGTGATATAAGACTGCTTTACGTTTTTTAATCATAACTGCGGTGTCATATTTTAATGCTTGTCACCGTGGTGCGTAATCTGCGCATCACGGTGATAGCTATTAATTAATTACATTTGATAGGCTACTGAAGAGATCAGTTACTAGGCAAATCTTCCCTTCTTCCAGCTAGCCTGGTCGCTAACGTCCACACAGTTGTTGTAACGTCCACTGTTGTTGCTGCTGCTGCTGCAGTGCTCCCCCCCCCCACACACACACACACACACACACACACACACACACACACACACACACACACACACACACACACACACACACACACACACACACACACACACACACAAACACGCGCACACGCGCGCATGCATTAATCCATGCCTCCAGTCCACGGAGTTTAGCTGCTGCTAGCCTGCTAGCATTAGCCACGTCCCTCTCTCTACAGTAGCACCATTAGGTCTGTGTGTGTGTGTGTGTGTGTGTGTGTGTGTGTGTGTGTGTGTGTGTGTGTGTGTGTCTGTCTGTCTGTCTGTGCGCGTGCGTGCGTGTGTGTCTGCACGTCCTGTGACGACGACACGAAACACTGGAGAGTGATATTTTACTTGAGTAAAAGTATCACTACTACTGCAAAAGTTTTCAAATGCATCAAATATTTTGAAAATAGCAGATCTACAAGCTTGACACATTGTGAGCTTTTTTCTTTTCTTTTTTTTTATTTGGAGAAAAAAAATATATAGCCTACTCAAGTCAAAGTACCTCAAAATGATACTTAATTAGAGTACTTGAGTAAATGTACTGAGTTACTTTTTTGAGTAAAAGTACTTTTTTAACACCCCTGAAAACGGAAGCAGACACTTCCATGAGTGGGCGTGGCTTCATGCTGTACATAGGCCACGCCCCTACAGTCCTTGGAAGACAGGCTAGAAAAATATTGTATTGGATTTCAAACATTTTAAAACCTAACTTTTCAAACTTTTTGTTTTTTTTCATCATTCAAATGTTGTCTGTTGGTTAATAATACATTACTCTGTTGTGTGACAAACTGGGAATACACTTGTTATCATCTTTATTTGACTGAACTCCCCCTTTAAGCCCTGTTTCATACTTCGTCGTACAGCGGTGCCGCTACAAACTCACAACGTGTTGCATTGCTATGTGTTGTGAGCTTGTAGATTGGCTATTTTCACGATTGTTTTGGATTTATGTATTTGAAAACTTGTGTATTTCTACATTGTGGTATTGATACTTTTACTTGAGTAAAAACTGTACTTCTTGCAGTTTTTGAAAGTTTTAGAAAGGTTTTGAAAATTCTTGAAAATCTTGAAAGCTTTCGCTCCTTTGACGCACAAAATAGGGATGGCAGTTTGAAAGTGGTTAACATTAAAGTGTGCGCACACACACAAACACGCGCGCACGCACGCACGCACGCACGCACGCACGCACGCACGCACGCACACACACACACACACACACACGTGCATGCACAGACAAACAAACGCACAAACGTTCATATCATACTTTGCATGAAGATGATGGCTCTCAAATTCTCGTTCAGTGCTTTGCATAGTGAAATAAAAGCAAGCTTTTTGTTTGCTTTGAAATGAATTGTAGTTGACTAATTACAATATTGAATTACCAGTCCATCTCTGGGTTACCAGTATTTCATGATTTGAAACTCAATAGTTCAATAAGGCTATAATAATCTACATTCCTTTTTTCCCCCCACGTTTTTTCTTTCTTTCTTTCGATGGACTGGTTCATTCAGTTGTGACACCTTATATTGAGATCTAAGGCATCAGTATTAGATCTTTTCTTGTTTTGCCTTCAGACTGTATATCCTGATTTATAGTTGCTTACGCCCAGTGATGGAAAGTAAGTTCTACTTTAGGCCTACTTCAGTACTTTATACTTACTTCTACTGCACTACATCTCAGAGGCAAATCTTGCACTTTTTACTCTATTTGAAAACTTTAGTTACGGTACTAATTACTTTCTAGATTTAGATTATTATTACAAAACATACATTAACCACTTCATCACTTTATATAGGCCTACTTTGGCTTTTTGAAAATAGCCTATGAATATAGCTGATCTATAAGCTCATAACGTGTCGTGATGCAACACGTTGTTGTGAGCTTGTGAGGAGTTTAGTATGTGTCACTGCTTGACCGTATCTCTGTCACGCCTGACACTGGTTCCCCTGACACATTACTGTGACATGTGATGTCACCTGTGATGTCACAGTGACGTGTCATGGGAACCACAGTGTCATGCGTGGTCTATGGGTTTGCCACTCTGACATCACGCTTTGACATCACTGTGATGTCATGGGAACCACTCTAACAGAATCCCATATACCCATATATGGAGCTCCCTGATGTCATCAATATTAAGCCCATATCTAACAGGACTTCATATGGGAATGCCCATATGTGGAGGAAGACAGCCCAAATCTGGCTCAGACAGGGATATCCATGTATGGGCATAAAAGGGATTGTATGTATGATGTCAGATATGATAGATGTCATAGGATTTTCACATAACGAATAACTGAGTAAGCATGTTTGGGGTCTCACAGCAGTACAAGGATCGTTATATATGGGTACTAGGGGTCTCCATATATGGGTAACTGGTCCGATATACATCACTGACCAGACGGCCAAGACATAGCGCGACCTCGCTTGTCGCCCTGAGGCGTCTTACTAGTAGATCGGCTATATTCAAAATATTTCTATACATTTTGAAAACTTGGGAAATGGGCCATTCTGCGTAATGAGTATACTTTTTGGTACCTTTATACTTAGTTGCTTGCACACTAAGATTGCAAGCTCGCACAACTCGTTGCAGCGAGCTTGTAGATGGGCTATCTTTGCGGTACGCAGCAAGATGCCCAACCAAGTATAAATCGGAGCGTAATGTGTCTCCCTTCACACTGGCTCCCCTGATATCCTGGCTGACAGGAGCTCCCAGGCTCTCAGAGAGGGGGCAACAAATGAACACACTGTGCAGAGGGTCCGTGCGTCTTGGCTTTCCAAAATGGGATTTGGAGCGAGGAGGCTCTGCTGTGGTCCTGCCAAGAAGGTGTCAGAGCGGGCCTCTGCTACATGCGTCCCTCCAGCATGGAGCAGATTACCCATCTGAGATGTGAGGGGAAGGGACATGAGGGCCTTGGGGGGGCAATTTAAAAAAGAAAAAGTCGCCATGGCCGTTTCTATTGAGACACTGTGTGTGTGTGTGTGTGCGTGTGTGTGTGTGCGCGCGCAGGGGCGTCACACCAAATTCTGGGCCCTGGGTACAAGGATTCACTACGGGCCCCCCATGAATGTTAACGCTTCCAGTGCCAGCCCCTAGAGGGCACCAAAGAATGCCAGGGTTTGTCCCATAGGCGAGTGCATTAGCATCCGGGGACTCACGTTGCAGTGACGCGCGTGCTCACGTTCGTGCACGTCATGGAAAGGTCCCGGATGAAAATGGCTACAGAATAGCTATTAGCATTTTGTCATTTAAAAGATCATTTTTAGGCGATTTCGCCGTAAATAAACCTCGCGCCACATCCCTAAAAATACAATCCAGAGATATGGGCCTCCAAAGATGTGGTTTTTCATTGGATTCGGTGGCGATTCGCGGCGCCGTTCGCGGCTAACGGCCGGCATGGCGGCCCCTGGATTTGGAACACTGGATTTTAAATTTAGGCTCAGGCTTCAGAAGGCCTCGGATCATTTTATTCATTTCATTAAAAAAGCCGAACATGTTCGGGATAGGCACACTGGACGTCGTTCCGGAAGCGGCGCTGAACATTTGGTGAACATTGGGGGGCTCAAAAATGTATTTTAAACCATTTTTAATGGAATATATCGTCGGACCATGTAAAATGGCTAGCTGGCTAGCGTAGGACGAGCCAGGACCACCCACGACTCTACAAGCAGCTCAGGGTAAGTCAATTAATAAAAAAATTGTATTGGATTGAAATAAAGCCGAACATGTTCGGGATAGGCACAGAATGAGTTAACTATTGAAAAATAGCAGATATACAAGCTCACAGCGCGGCACCGAGTGCCGCGCTGCGAGCTTGTAGATCTGCTATTTTTGAAAAATCGTGAAAATGTGTGCCAAGAAACCTATGTTTTCATGTCAGTGATGCTCAAACTTTTTCATGTGAAGGACCCCCCCATCTCAAAATATTTAGTTCCAGGGATCCCCCAGAAGCAAAATTTGAGTTACAAATGTTACTTAAAAAATACATATATTCAAAGATTTGCGCACATTTTCACAACTTTTCAAAAATAGCAGATCTACAAGCTCGCAGCGCGGCACTCGGTGCCGCGCTGTGAGCTTGTATATCTGCTATTTTTCAATAGCTAAAGTTACTAGGGCCCCTCCACCTTGGGCCCTGGTACCTCAGTCCCACTTTCCTACCCCTTGTGACGCCCCTGCGCGCGCGTGTGTGTGTGTGCGTGCGTGTGTGTGTGCAAGAGAGGTTATCTGGCTGTCTGCAGGGAGTGATGCAGACTGTGTTAGTGCAGAGTGATTTCTCTCGTGGACTCTACTGTCTATAGAGTGGAGAATTGTCCTGATGGGTTTAAGTCCTGTGGCGGTGGCTGATGTTTCACTCTCTCTGTGCTGTATCACTGAGGGTAATTCTCAGCCCCTAGCCCAGCCCATCAGACAAGTGTCACCTACAGTAAGTGCACAGGCACAAGTATACCCACACATACCCACGCACGCACTCATATGTGACTCTCACACTCTAGAAAGCCTTGTCCGAGCTCAAATCATTTTCAGTGCAGAGTGTCCAGATTCAGAACGTGAATGAACTTTACTGAAGTTCAATCTTCGGTAAATGGCCGCGACATATGGATAATCCCGATGATTGAAAATGAATGGATGAAACAATGTTTTTCATCCAGACAAGAGTGTGCCTTTTGCCAGTTAGATTTTGGATTTTGGAAATATTATATTGCAAATCTATAGTCTCAAGCTCTTGTACATAAAAATCGCTATCAACCTGGCATACCTGTTGCGTTACCGTTAAAGGTGAAAAAGTTCAAAATCTTTAAAAAATAGCAGATCTACAAGCTCAGCTCACAACGTGGCATGAACATATTGTGAGGTTGTAGATTGACTGTTCTCACTACTTTTGTGACATAAAAAAGATGAAATATTGAGGTACAAGGTTTCTGCCTGACAACAACAACAATATTGTTCCAGTCATTCACTGATCGTCTATCGGGTGGAAACCTGTCCAAAACTGTTACTTTGCAGGATTCAAATTAGAAAGTAGGAATAGGAAACAGCCCAAAACGTGTCGCTTTGTGCCGCTCTTCGTGCCGCGCTTCGAGCTTGTGGATCTTCTACTTTTGATGCTTTTGTGAGACGCTGTAGCATCATCACGTAGGGCATTCATTTATGGAAAAAAAGAAAGTTAAAATATGGAGATAAGAGGTTTCTGGCCGACAGCAACGATGTGCTGCTGGGCTGCATGGGCCAGAGCGTGTCTTTAGGCTTAGAGTGATGACATCAGCGTTCCCTCCCAGTGCAGATGCCAGCTTCCACTAATAAGGCACTGCTGGGACCGCTGCCCGCTTAGCTTGTCAATGAGTCCGTCTTGATCTGAGGATTAGGCCAGCCGTTCCAATTACAGCCTGGTGCCTGGAGGTTTGTCAGGCATCGACACAGACGCCTGTCGATGGCTCCGGTGCATATTCCAGGACCCCTCTGACTGAGTGACGGGCGCCAGCCGCCACGTAAACGGCAAGGGACGACGATATGTCGTCTCTGCATGTGTGTGTGGCTGTCACAGTGTGTATTCACTGGTATTAGTATCTGATATCTGTGACATACAGTCAATATCGATGGCGGTCTATGCTATAGAGTGTGTGCAGGAGATGGAGAGAGAGTGTGTATGCAAGCACATCCGCTCACGCACACGCACACGCACACGCACACGCACGCACGCACGCACGCACACACACACACACACACACACACACACACACAAGGTTGGAAGAAGTACTCACAGTTAGTACATTTTGAGTACCAGACTGAGTACCAGACTGTTACATGCGCGTGTAACACACACACACACACACACACACACACACACACACACACACACACACACACACACACACACACACACACACACACACACACACACACACACACACTAGATTCTTGTATCCATGACATGGCTATCTACTTTGATGATGATGATGGCTGTGTCCTGAGCAGATTAAAGAGCACAGGTACACCAGTGTATCAGACTCACTCATTAATGTTGCATGGAGCATGTCTTTTATCTGCCATGTTGCCATGGCAGCTGTCTGTCACAAACCAGTAATGATAAAATAATGCAGGAGAAGGGATTTACACTGAGGCAAAGTAAAAAAAGAAAAGTATTTTAGATTAAACCAAATACAAACATTTGCTTGCTTACATGTCTCATTTGGAAGTTGTACTCCAAGCACTATCACGTAAATATTTGTAATTTTTGTTGTTGTTTAAAGTAATGTGGAATTATGCTTGTGTTTCAAATCCAGCCAGCTCTGCCTGTCCCCTGCAACCAGCTGGCTCCCCCTCCCCCTGTCTAAAATTAAAAACTACTGCAACTACTGCAGCCAAAGCGGGACTGATGGGGTGTTTCCATTGAGTTATTTTAAGTGAAGAGGTAGTAGGGTCTAGGAGTGTAAAGGTGTCTAGCAGTTGAATTGGTTATTACTATTTGCACAGATTCAAATCATTTTAAAGTTCACACTGCCCAGAACCTAGTGCAGAGTAAACTACCTGGTACCTGAGGTGATCTCAGATAGACCCCAAACCATATGTATACCACTATACCATAGGTCTGGCCAATATGACCCTTAACCAGTTTCAACCTGGCGTCCCTTTTTTGGGCATGTTATAGGCAAAAATGTAATAAAGGGAATTGTGATTTAAGTTTTTTTGTGCGTGTGTCTATCAAAAAGTTAAAAATATAGGTCAAATCGTTGGTAATCGTTGGTGTAGTGATCGAAGACTCTTCCAAAATCAGGACTAGCATCGGACTCAAATATCTGACATCGCTCATATAGTCTCAAGAGTTGTTCCAAGCTAATTCTTGGAGCAGTTCATTTCTGATGCGAACGTCATTCAAACCAGACATATGATGCTGCTTTTTATCGGTGGAAGACAATATCTTCACTTCTATGATGCTACACATGCTTGAGTTGCATCACTTACATGGGGGGTCAATTAAATTCATTCGTTATTTATAGTCAATTATTGGTTGTTTACGCCCCTTGTTAATTTGATCAGTTCGGGCTATAGTCTCTTTATGACAGGCGATGCTGCATATCGGGACCTTTTCGTGGACAATTTTGTGGTCAGTTCGCTCGCTGGCTGGCTGTCATGAACCGGTGTCAAGTGTTGCGTGTCACTGATGAAACCGTTGCTACCATATGCGGTTGCTACTCTGTGACATTCGACGGTCTGATTGGCCGGTGCAAAAAATCACTTCTCATTTGAAACTGAGCACGTGACAGGAGTGTCAAAAGATTGCTACGGTCCAAGTACAGGTTAGGGAAATCAGACTGAGACACATCTTTAGAAATCAGATTTAATACTAATTTGAAACCACCTGTTGCTCAAGTCGGATTTGTAAAAATCGGATTCCATGTGACCTTTTTTCTGCTCAGACTTCATAAAACAAATGAGATTCCAATCTGGGTGTGACCCACATCCTTTAATGGATGTTGTCAGGGTAATGAGGGCATTCCACATTTTGGTGGCAGGGCAGTAGAATGAGAACTTTCCCTTGTTTGTTCTAAATTTGGGTGGTACCAACCAGATACATAGGGTATTTTTTTGCCACGCTATGTTGCTAATCACCTTGGATCAGTCGCTAAGCTACGTTTCTCTTTAATGTGAGCCACTGATACCCATAAAAATCAATGATATAATCCAAGTGTTTGTCTTTGAAAGGCTTTTAATGTTAGTATTAATATCACCCTTTAATCATAAGCTCAGTTAAACATAAAGGTACACTTAACACCAGACAATAGGCTAAAGCAGGGGCCTTCAACAGGGGTCAGGGACCCCTAGGGGGTCCTCAGAGTTAACTACAGGGGGGGCCACCAAATCTTTGTGTGATAGGAAACTCTTTTACTGCCTATGACGAGGGTGGTCATTTGTGGCACTGTCCACTCTGCCACGGCGAGCGCTCATCAAATCCTTATTTGGGCATGGAAGCACAGGGGCGCATATCCGCAGTCTGTGAGTGATCCAAACACCACCGAAGGAGAATGCAGCCAGAAGTAATGTGATCTGAACTAAATCAATATGGTTTACTTTTGTTTACAAAAAAAAAAAAAAACACACAAATTAATTCTGTCCTTGTACCTTTTATGCCCATGTATGGAGATTCCTAATGTCATCAATATGGGAATGCCCATATATGGACATATTGTGTCAGTTTCAGTGCGGCCTCGGTCAGTGTAGACCTTCATTCAGCCCAGGGCCCTATTGAGGATGAATGAATTGTACTGTGTAAAAAGATGAAAGATGGACTTGATTGATTTGAAAACCACTCAAAACTCATAGCTACAATGCCATGTGATTGATGAATTGCACTCAATATCATCTGTGCTCTTATGTTGAAACTCCTGAACTACTTGAAAGCTAAATTATTCTGAAAAAGAGTGAAGTGGACAACATGTCTGGATGTTTTGTTTCTTTGTACCATGAAAAGGCCTTTAATAATACTTTTGATATTTGATAAATACATTTAACACCATTACTTTTCTTAAGTATATACTGTAAGATGTGAACACTTGTACAAGTGATTTCCTTATGGAGGATTTTTTCTGGAGTAAAAATATCTTTCAGGTAAGATACAGTAAACTTACTTTTACTCAATTATGGCTTTCAAGCACTTTATATGCCTCTGTTTATTTCTCCATGTTTAACGTTTAAGGCAGAATCAGGCAGTTACTTGCAGCTACTTGCAGCTACTTGTAACATGCCCTTAATAGACTACTACAGTAGTATATATCGGTTATACTACCAGTAAGACGCCTGAAGGCTTGTTTATAGTTCTGTACGTTTTGGGTGAGAGAGAACGTACAGTAATTATGTCGTCATTCATAGTTCCTCTACGGCCGACCCGCCCTCCGCTCCAATTTTGCTCTCGTTGCGGCCACGCGTCACATATTGCACCTCGCAGCACACGAGAACAGAGCATATCTGAGTAGAGCACAGCACAAGCAATTCTCACTCAGCGCGTGTCCCCGATAATCAGGATTTCACTCTAATTTATCTGTCATCGACACAAGTCTGTTTATAAATACGTTGTGTCAGTAAGTTATATCACCAGCAAGTCAAAGGATACGATTTGAAACACAAGTGAGACGGAATTTGGCTGAATGAACCACACTCACCTCGAGTAGCCCCCATCTCTCGAATCTGGTGATTAATCAATAACCAACAGGTTTTAATATTGTCTTAAAAGGACAATGTCTACATAAAAAGGAAAACTTAGATGGGGTCTTTTTCAACATATTAGGCTAGACTAGCAGTCCATGTCCATGACTGAGGCTCACTGCCGTTTCACTTTTACAATGGGCTCTTTACAGTGATGAGCACGCCGTTCACGCCACAGAGCTTTCCATGTTTGTATCATAGAGGTATGGTTGATATTTACAGATGTTGAAGAACACAATAATTTTGGAGGAGGGGAAAGAGGAAAAGTTATTTTCCGCACTACTGCCCCTATGGTTGACAACGGTTGGGGGGTGTACGTAATCATACGTCAATAATACGGACATCAAACGGACCAAACAGAAGAAATCTCTCTCCCCCTTTGTGTCTAGTGTCGACCTTCGGTCCTTATGTATTGCTATGCATGATACTTAAGGGTGAAAAGTTTAGGGCAGTGTCGCGCCATGTCTTGGCCATCTGGCCAGTGATGTATATCGGACCCATTACCCATATATGGAGACCCATGGTAGCCATAGATATTCACAGATATGGGCTTAATATTGATGACATCAGGGATCTCCATATATGGGCATAAAAGGGATTTGGTTCCCTTGGCATCACAGGGATCTCCATATCTCCATATATGGGCATAAAAGGGATTTGTTTCCCCTGACATCACAGGGATCTCCATATACGAACATAAAAGGGATTTGGTTCCCCTGACATCACAGTGATGTCAGAGTGTGATGTCAGAGCATGAGAGTCAATCAATCAGCTGTAGGCCGTGGGTATTAATTAACCCTTAGTTGAGAGTCCCAAACATTCCTCCACTTTAAACAGTAGCCTACATTTTATTCTTATCAGATTATTGGAGTGAAGTGAAAGATTTCAAGTTGTAAGAACAAGATGTATATAATACTTACGTATCTGATGTTAAAAGCAGTATATTGTGTCCGACTGTTCGTCCATGATCAACAGCGACTGGTGCTGTCTAACTAATACCTCCAAACTTCCTCACTTTGAATGCCAACCAACTACAGCAACCACCACTAACAATAACTAGGCCTATTTACCATGTCAAACAATAGAGGGTATGCGCATGACATCATCATCATACCTGGAAGTTATGTGGGAAAGCCTACTGAGTGTCAAAAAACTACTTTCTGGCCTCGACAGCCCATACATCCAAAAAGAAGTCCTATCTGATAGCATTAAACAACGTTAAACAACGTTAAACTCACTTTGCCACTCACTTTTCCACTTTATTTGCCATTCACTTTATGCATGCGCATACCATAAAAAAAGAAACTATTTCAGCTATGTTTTAATTTCTATGTACACCTCAAAAGTCCAATTTAAGCACGTTAAGATTTTCCAAAATCAGTTATTGGTAACCCGACTTTGAATTTTAACTTTTTATACATGTTATTACACACCTTTAGAAAAACATTGGTGAAGAAATTTCTTGGTAACGATTTAATTGGCAGATTGGTCAAATATCTGATAAAATGCTTTTACTATAAGGGGTCCTTGACCTGAAAACCCCTGGGTTAATAAAGGCAAAACATAAATGAAAAACTGCAACCCTTAAAGAGTGAAAATACTCTTCAACCATCTTACATCGTCTGCTACTGTAGCTATGCAATCTGTCAACAGCAATACTCGCCTTCACCGGGAACGAGGAAGTGTGACAAGGAAGTGACACGATTAGGTCGTTAATCCATGAAACGGGAGTTGTTGCAGATGTCGACTAATTAATAGCATACGTTTTAAACTGCTCCAAGTGACACAGGCTACATAACATACAACATGCCATGCCGACAGACTGGCAGCCCGCCCTGGAGAAATTAATACAGGCCTATAGTGATAGTATATAGTAAGTTAACTGCAAGCCTACCAAGGGCTGTGTCACGATTATGACGTTTTACTTGACGATTAATTATCACTCAAATAATTGTAATTAATTATATAATTGTGTTTCCGTCGTTGGACACTATTGGAACTTTATGAATACAAATTTCGTTTGTGTTTGGCTTTTAACCGTCGAAAACAAAAGTTGCACAGGGCAGAAATGACAAATAAAACACATTGAATTACTTTATAATACTTAAAAATAAACTTTATCAATAGTGGAAATTAAAGCTTAAAAGCTTTTGAGCTTGTAGATCTGCTATTTCCACTATTTGTGAAATTTGCGATCTCAAATATTGTGATTACGTGATTATGTAATAATTGTGACAGACTGACAGGCCTAAGTTTCCGGATGGCCTCGGGTGTGTATAGTACATTATAGACATAATGTACCCTCAGAATTTACACCCCTTCCACATCACACTGATGCACATGCAAAGCATACAGATACATACATGTACACACACACACACACACACACACACACACACACACACACACACACACACACACACACACACACACACACACACACACACACACATTGAAACGCAAGGACATAACTTTAGTGACAGACACATGCAGAAGTGCATGCACAACACTCACAAGCATTCATATGATATGGCCATGCGCACCCCAAAGCATTTATGCACTGCACTATTTACTTCAATGGTTATGTACTGTACATAAGCAAAAGTGCACATTCATACTTGCACGCACACACACAGACAAACAATATTACCACTGAGGCACGTGCACACAAATTCACGCACATGCGTCCAACACCTGTTAGCCTGATGCCAACTGTACGCCCCTGGCCCACATTTGATACTTAATACACAGAAACCGGCGGTTTTCTTACATGCCATTAAAGTGAAAACTCATGCTATATTTATCACGGCATAGCTCAGGGGGGCGGCATAGCTCAGGGGTAGAGAAACCGTTATTAGAGCACGAAGGGTTCCCGAAGGGTTCCCAGTTCGAATCCGGGCTCCCCCTGAGTTAATGTCAAAGGGTCCTTGGGCAAGAATCTGAACCCCACATTGCTCCCGGTGAGCTGGTTGGTGCCTTGCATGGTTTCCTCTGCCACCGGTGTATGAATGTGTGCGTGAATGGGTGAATGTAATGCACAATCTCTGTAAAGCGCTTTGGATAAAAGCGCTATATAAATGCACCATTTACCATTTACCATTTATCACATTGTTTGTTTACGACATCCTCTGTGTTCTGGCTAAATATTTGTTACTCATTTGTTACTCTTGGTATAGAGCTGACCTTTCTTAAAGGTCCTACACCATGCATTTAAAAATAATTTATATAACACTGTTTGTGTCCCAAAAACGTTTTTGAAAAGGTTTGAGGCTAAATTACCACTCCTGAATACAGAGCCCCTGTCATTTCTGCCTGGCTTTCAGAGCATTTTCAGCTGCAGTACCACCTTGTCCTGAGTGGGAGGACTGCGCTATTTAGCCAGTTTTGGCCCCACACTCCTCCCCACCTCCTGCTCAGCAGGCCTGCCCACCCCTCCCCAACCCTCTCCCAGCTCCTCCTGCCTCCTTCTCAGGCCTTGTGACATCACAAATCTGACCTTTCACAATCAGGACCATTCTGAGACATGCTAACATAGATCTGCCCATAAACTGAGAAAGACACAATGGTCAGAAATAGGACTTTGTGAGGATAGAAGTTGCTGGTGGGACACCAAGAAAATACATAAAAATTGGAAAAATGAAAATTCATGGTGTAGTCCCTTTAACTTCCTTTTCTTTTTTTACTTTGTTTTTTAAATTTCAGGAACACCATACACATATACATTCACTGGCTTCCCAAAATTAACAAAGAGTAATGCCATACACAAATAGAGAGAGAGATAAAAAACAAAAAACACATCAAACAACAGACACGGGGAGTAGAGTAAGGTATGACATAAATCTGTCGACACCAGTACAGGTTATCACTGGCCACTCACAGGCAAAGTATGAAGGGAGCCCATTCTTTTATGATCTCATCTAAGGATCCTTGTATTACATAATGGACCAAATAGACCATGTAGGTGGGTGTACAACGAGCCAAGCATTCAGAATTGAGAGACGCGCAGCATATAGAAACCTCCTTTTCCAATAACGATTTCTTTCTGTTATCTCATACAGTAGCAGCTCTTGTGGTCCTGTGCTGCATGCTGTATAATGTTACCTGAGAGAGAGAGAGAGAGAAGTGTTAGCAGGCCATAATTAAATATGAATGCAGCGTCATGGCCCGCTCACCCAGCCAGTTTGTTTGGTGGAGCGCCGGCCACCGAGAGGAGAGCTCATCAAATCAGTTGTTGTCAGTGTGTCACTCTATACCCGTACGACAGCAGAGCCCCCCTGACTGGGAATCTCGGTGGTCCGAGAGAAAAAAAAAGGCGAGGGGGGGTTGTGGGAATCACCTGTATTCAGAGTTAATGGATTCGAAATAAACCACTGGCTCTTAGTCTTTAATGAACGCTGGATTAATAAAGAAAAAAGGCTCACCCCGCCTCAGATTGCATGGTCATGCAGATAATTCACTTATTCTCAGTAATTGGATGCTGACCAGGGTTAATATGTAGGGTGTCATTAAATGGAAATGTTCAGTTGTAAAAGAGGGGAACTGTATGATACAGGGAGTGTTTTCTATAGAGCCGTGCAGAGTTCTGAGTTCCTTCTCCTCGGCTGGCAGAGGCCTGCTTTATCCGAGGCAACTCAAGCATGAATTCTGCATGGGGGGAAAAAAGATCGGGGGGACAGTTATATTCACTTCTGTTTGTTGCCCGCTTGAATGAAACGACCTTTTAAGATAAAAGCAAATCTCTTGAGCGAGTCAGGTGGCAGAAAAGGCCAGATGCGGTGAAAGGAACTCTTTTTTTTCTTCTCCTTCTTCAAAAACGACAGTGAAGGAAGGAACGCAAAGCCATGGGGGTAGTTAAAAGACTGTTGTGTGCCGTTCACCTCGCGCTCCCACCACGACAATGCCACATGGGAGGAGGAACACAGCATGGATGGACACTTGCCTTTGCTTCCAAACTAGACTGGCGACTGGAGAATTGTTGTTTAATTTTCCATTTTATTCATACTGTAGCTTAACTTGTCAGACCCACCACCCTCCAAGAAAATTGTGTTGGTCAGAGAATCTGCCTTTGGAGGATCAATGCGAGATAATCTAATGCTTGGCTAATTATTTTAACCACATGGACCCTAGCCTCCCCATTCTGGGCATGTCATAATAGGCGAACATTTGGTGAAAAGGTTTCGGCGAAGTGATTTGGTGTAGAGGGAAAAAGGGAGGGGACTGGGGGAAGTATAGAGCCCTGGGGGACTCCAGTTAATGAAGTATATAGGGAGATTAAGTGGTTAAGTTGCCTGCTCAAACGTCATTCATGGGACAGGTCCTGTAATTAGTCCCCCAAAAGCAGAAGCATTTTCTTTGTATGGGTCTGCTTGAATTCCTCACAGCTATAATGGTGAATGCCTCACTTCTGTGGCTTCAGGAGAGCAACGCACAACCTGCAATTCTCTCAGCGATATGGACACTGTAAAACATAATCAAATTAAGAAAAAACCCACATCCCCCAAGAAGGTCTGTGCACATCGCCAAGAGCAAACAAAATGAATGCGGCCTTTGCTTGTTGTTTTGTTATTGCCTTGCCTCTACTGGGCAGTGCCACGACTCACCCAGCGCTATATACCACCTACGGAGAGGGGCAGACTCGGGGCTGGCTGGCCTGGGTACTTTTGGTGAGGAAGTTAATCATATACCCCAGAGTAGCGCCGCACAAGAAAAGCAGTGTTTGTAAACCTGCCCCCGCGGCTCTGCCCATAATTGGCTCTACAAGTGACTGCCCCGGCTTCCTGTCAGCATTATATCTGTGTTCACACCGGCCCAGCTGCTAAGACATTTGTTCCTTGGAAACATGGCTGCTGTTTTGATCTCTGGACTGTGAAAAGCAAAGTTGCTCAGCACAATGGTTCTAATGTGGGGAGGATTTTCCAAGGCTGGCCATGGGGGGGAAAAAATGTCCTGCTGCCTTGCGCTCAAAGCGAAGAAGAGGACTTTGGTGAATGTTGTTGGACTGGTTTATTTGTTTTGTTATACAGGTATGTGTGAGTGTATACAATATAGCACATAATTATTTTTCATCAATTGAGGGTGCTGCTCAATTCAATTTGTAGAATACTAATAGTGCATAACTTCAGTG
>NC_137816.1:24310738-24353238 GCF_963921795.1 Nannobrachium achirus | reverse complement strand
TCTCTGAGCCACTTTAAGAGCCCTTGAGCAACAGCTGCATGCAACTACCAAAAGCTCTCAGCGGCGCTGTGTGAACATGTGCATCGTTTGAACACGGCTCTGAATCCTGTTGTGTGCCAGGGGTTTGTCCACGCTGAGCCCAGGGCTTTGGGGGCAGACAGGGAGGGGGCGATGTCTGTCTGCCGGCCTCTTTCTGATGGATACAGCCAGTCTGAAGTCATCCACTCTGCCCTGCGGGATGTTAAAGCCAGGTTTCCTGTACGGCCTTTCTCACAGAGAACATGCACGTGTGTGTGTGTGTGTGTGTGTGTGTGTGTGTGTGTGTGTGTGTGTGTGTGTGTGTGTGTGTGTGTGTGTGTGTGTGTGTGTGTGCGTGTGCGTGTGTGCGCGTGTAGGCCAATGTGTGGTTCAAACACACAGAGCAGGCGGGTGAGTCAGAACCGCTATCCCAGGATCAAAAGGCTTGTGCAGGCCCTGGTTTTACCATCAGCCCAGATCACCCTGCTGTTTATCACTGGGGCTGTGGTGTGGTCCTCTGCCTTATCACAACAACGGAACATTGATACGGAAGGGGAGGAGACCCAAAAGGCCTTTTTAATGTGTGCATTGTTCATTTCGGGAGTCTGACAAAATGTACCGTGTGTTTTTAGGTGAAGCTGATGAGGAACTTTCACGATGATGTAACCAACATTCTAAATTATGTTATTTAACGTGCCTTACATTTCTACCAGTGAAATCATTGCAGTGTCAAGGTCCTTATACCCCAGGGCATGATGAATAAATGATATGAAAATCGTGTTTTGCATCCAAACTATTCATATAGTTGATGTCTCAGTCAAGTTCATGTCAAGGACCCCCAAAATTATTTGTATTTGGCCGCCAACCCACATCAAATATTTGTGTTCCAGTGACCCACAGAAACAAAGATTTGAGTTAAAAATGGTCACTTAAAAATAATATTTATATTCAAAGATTTGCACAATTTAAAAGAAAATAGCAGATATTCAAGCTCATAGGCTCATTCGGCAACAAAAGTGACGCTTTAGCTTGCAAACCAAAAAAAAAGAAAAAAAAAGTATAAAATAATATTTTTTAGCTCAAATAACAATCTAATCACAGATGCTTTCCCAGTTTGAATGGGTTAAAAGTTATTGGAAAAAAAAAGAAAAATCACCATTACTGCTCAGCAAGCTCATTGAATGTTGGATAGAATGTGAATGGTGTCATCATCTCTACACATCAGCTCCTCTATTATTTCACCATGTGGTAAAGTATTGAAAACGGTATTTGGTTTAGTGTAGATGTGCCGTTTCAACTCTTCAGTATTCACTGATATTTTCCTGCAAATGTCCTGCGGATGCATTTTTTCCAACTGGTTTCTTTCCCTGTTTTGCTTTTCTAATTTTTATGGAGAACAGAGCTTATTTTTGCAGAAATAAGCAAAAATATCTGATCTATTTTCAGAAAATCCCCTGAAAATCTACTGTCTTGCCAATGGCAGGACACGTGAAGTTTTGAAATGGTACATCTGTATATCGCCGTTGTCGGGTGGAAACCTTGTATGTCCAAAACCGTTCGTTTTGCATTTTCCATTTTAAAAATGATTTAAACTAGTGAAAACAGCCGATCTGCAAGCACACAACGCCTCGCAGCGCGAGGCGTTGTGTGCTTGTAGATCTGCTGTTTTCACTACTTTTGTGCGACGGCCTTGTACGATGAAGCAGGGCTTTACTTTGCGAAAAAAACATACAAATTTGAAACTTGGAGATACAAGGTTTCCACCCGACAACGACGATGTGTATGTTGGTGAGGTGGGGCTCAGTGTTGATAGCAGTTGGCAGGTCTGTCATACACAATCAGTTGGGCTACAACAATAATCAAACCAATTTAATTTAAAAGAAATAATACACATGATCCAAATCCATTAATATGTCCAATCTAATGCAAATCATTTGTATTAGTCGTGTGACACATTGTGTGAGCTCTTATTTTTGCATGACAAAGTTGTACAACAAAGTAGAAATGAGGGCACAAGTGGTTAATAATAATACGAATTGATTTAGTTGATTATACAACATCTATTAGACATATTTCCTGTCAGTTTGTTGATGTATTTAAAAAAAATAAAATAAAAAAAAGAAGAATAAAAAAATAAAAAAATAAATATATATATATATATATATATATATATATATATATATATATATAAAACACTATTTGATTAATCAAACAAGAAATCAAAAATAATGGATAGTTGCAGCCGCAGTCTGTCTGATTCACATCAGTGCTATATGGTTGCTTTCGGGCAGACACCTCCTATGTCCATATCCTAGAACACTGGTTCTCAAGTGGGGTCCCCAAATTATTTTGCGGGTTCCCCAGATTATTAGCTTAATGTCATTTTTTTCTCACTCAATGGTAAACAAAGCAACACACTACACAGTATAAGTGTATACAGGGTATCTGCACCGGACCGTTTTAAGGCCAAACTGGCCAAAATGTCAAATATAATGAATGAATGAATGTAAGCAAGAGGCGAACATTGTGAGCAGATCTACATGCTCTACAGCAGATCTACATGCTGTGAGCATGTAGATCTGCTATTTTCACAATATTTATCTGTGGAACCGAGTCACATTAAATGTAATACCTACAATTCCAAGTGCTTGTCAGGGTGGGGTCCCCAGTTCAAATATGTTTATTTTGGGGGTCACGGCCTAAAAAGGTTTGAGAACCCCTGTCCTGGAACGTGTTGTGTTTTTTCATAAATTAACGCCCTACTTCATCATACTACAGCGTCACACAAAAGCAACAAAAGTAGCAGGTCGACAAGTTTAAAACGCGGATAGCTTTTAATTTGAATCCTGAGAAGTAACAGTTTTGGACATGGACGATATGCAAAGTGACAGGGCTCATAGATCTGGCCTACTGGCTGTTTCCCATATCCCCCCCTCCCTCCCCTCCCCGAGCCTCTATCTGTCTGCCACGTCCATGACGGATAAAGAGACAGGATGTGGGTGGGAGGGCCAGGCTCTGTGACTGAATACGCCGTCAATGGGCTTATTTTCATTACGGCCAAACAAATGTGTCACCCCAATCATCACACGGTTGATTTTAGCCTTCTGTTACTGTAGCACCACAAGCATTTCCTTTTGTTGAAACGCTCGCTGGCGATAATCCCACCCTGACAAAGGGGGCCGTGTGCCGCCAATGAGGGTCCATGACCAAAAATGTAAAAGCAGTCATTTCCACTTACATAGTTTGTCAGTGATATCATGCATATTGAGGAAGCGTGTGTGTAAGCACTTTTAGGCTTGTTTTTGCAACTCTTGACATCCTGTGTTTTAAAAACAATAGTATTTTTTTTGCCAGGACCGCATCTGTGTCATTTTAGATTTGTGCTTTGTCTATTAAAAAGTAACAGATATACAAGCTCACAGCTCATCACTTCATGCCGCGCTGCAAGCTTACTTTTGAATTTTCTTTTATCTTGAAAAACGTGAGAACCGCTGATTTAGAAGGCATTTGTAGAATTAGGTCTTAATTAGGTTTTAGGTTAAAACATGCAGCCCGTACACGTTTGGAATAATTTCATAACTGCGAAAAAAATATCAACAGCATGATTAGATGCCATATACCATATCCTGTAAAGTTACAATTTTCTCACACAGACATGAAAGTGGAATGTTATGCAGTTATTAGTAATATTGTTATTGTGCAGTTTATAGATTAGCTGCACAGGATCAGGAACATTTTGGAAAAAACAATTTTTGCCCTATTTGTGGAGATAAGCGACCTACGGTCGCTTATCTCCCGATTAGGAAGTCTTACTGGTAATTGTGTGTGTGTGTGTGTGTGTGTGCGTGCGTGTGTGTGTGTGTGTGTGTGTGTGTGTGTGTGTGTGTGTGTGTGTGTGTGTGTGTGTGTGTGTGTGTGTGTGTGTGTGTGGTTGGGGGGCTATTAAACCAGTCGTCTTCAAGTTCAAACCTTTTGTGACTACAGGCAAATCTCAAGGCACACCTGTATTCATAACCAAAATAGCCGATCTATCAGCCTTTATGCGTTGGGACATTGTAGATTGTCCAATATGGCTATTTTTGAAAATATAATCATAAAATGGTACTGATAAATTACAAGTCAGTAACCTTTTGTGTATTCTTTATATCGCAGTAATGTGAGGTTTTCACAAGATCCCAATAACGGGCAAGTCTGGACAGGCAAGCCTACTGCCTTGGCACACCGTTTGTGAACCGCTGTTGTGAACTTTCTAAAACTCTTCAGTGTGTCCTTCACTTGCAGACTGGCTCCAGCTTCACGAGGCAGTGCTCTGCAGTAAAAGAGACTAAATATCGTTTTTACTCAGATGTTGCCGTAGGGTTGCCAGACTCTGTGTGGGGCGGGCTGCAGGGTGACCTTACACTGTTACTACTGTGTAAAATCAGGCATGACTGCTGGGCGCTGCAGTTATTGTCACTTGTTCATAATTTTTGAGGAGAATACGAAATAAGTTACCCATTGGCGATGGGACGATATGAAAATTCACGATTCACGATTGTTGTGGCAAAAGTAATTGCGAATAACGATAATGACGATGATAAAAATATGCTTAAAACTTACAATTAAGCGCTTGAACTCCCAGCATCCCTATTCTGGGAGGAACGTTCACCAAAACATTTAAGTGGTACTGAATTTGCAGCTCTACAAAAGCGAATTCATCCTACTCTATGACGGAGGGCAATTTCACGATAAATGTAAATCTCTGCGATACGATTATTGTGAGTGTTTTTTTCTTTTTTCATCACAATAAACGATAATGACGATTATCGTCCCATCCATATTGACCATACTGTTGTGAAATATTCAGTTGACCAAAATCTAATTAACAAATCCTAACTACTTGGCTGACCTGGGTCACCCAGGGCCCAGGGGTCTGTACTTGGCCCCCTGCTTCATTCCCTATGCACCAAATCTCTTATATCACATGCGAACCGCTGTTACCTTGTAGATCATCTATTTTCACCGAACGTTTGACTTTTTTCACGGAATGTTGGCCTATTATGACATACTGTATGCCTAGAATAGGGATGCTTGGGTTCATGTGGTTAAATTGTGGGTGATTTACAAAAAAACAAACCTAAGTGCTTGACTGACATATTGGTCTTCATCTTCTACATTCCGGGGGGAAATAGGTATACAGTATGTATGGCATTTCAGAATTCCTCCTTTGCTGTCACTGCATCCGAGCCGAGCTACAATACTTGACTGACATTTTGTTGAGCTGGGTTCAAGCATCATTGATCCTATACGTGGGGGGGTTAATAAAGGTGATTGAGGAAGGCCTTGGAGAAACAAATTGACCCACCGCGCCCCCTGTGACGGAGAACTGCAGTGTCATGAAGAGGCGCTGGCTTCTGTCACAGTGGGTGCCACTCCTCTGCAGGGTAAGTGGAGACGTGGAGTGAAGAGACAGCGATGTGATACCGTTGTATGTGCATACTGTAATTAGACACAGGTGTATCTATGCAACTTCACACACGCTTAATAACATGCATAATGCATTATACACGTATCGTGTGAAGCTGAGCAGACAAGTTATAGTGTGGGCAACTCGAATGCATTAATATTATTATTACTCTGCAAAACTGCAATTTTACAATATTATTGCCAAGATCTCATCCTGCCACTTGGTCTTTCTAGGATCACACTCATAAGTAATATTGCTTGTGATGTAACCACCCAAGAATTCAATCAATATTATCCTATGCTGGTAGCACCTTGTTGGTAGATATTCAGCAAAACCTAAAAAGGATATATTGTCACTGTTGGACAGAAACCTTGTTTGTCTACAACCGTTACTCTACAACCTGTGTTGCAATGGATCCAATGTTATTATTTTGTCACAAGACATTGTTAATACTTTTTATTGGTTCAATATTTATGAAAACACACAGTTAGACTTAAACACTTTCATCCTAGCGTCGCTATTTTGGGCATGTCATTATAGGAAAACTTTTTCAAAATGTTAAAAAAATATGGTTATAATAATGCAGTTATAATAAGTGTTGATCGTCTATTTTGCTACTTTTGCGTGGCATTGTCTTTATGGCAAAGTTTAAAATAGTTTAAAAATCTAGAACAAAAAACATAAAAAGATGAAATATGGACATACAAGGTTTTCCTGCCCAACAGCATATAATATAATTCAGTTTTGAAATGTTTGGAATCATCCATCAGGGCTGACATGTGGCACAGGCGCACCGCGGCGCTCTTTTGAAGAGAGTACGGAGTGAACAGTTAACTTGCAACGGTGAGGAATGTGGCACGGCGCTGACGAGCAGACTGCAGTGACTTGAGGAATGTGCCACTGTAATCTGCCCTCTCCTCTAGCAGGAGTGCTATCCTTTCTAAGGATCTGTCAAGTCTTTTCACTGGCATATAAAAGCAAAAAGCCCAGTCTGTCTGGCACTATAGCCTAGGCGGCATAGCCAGACCCTTCTCCACAATTCGTTTTTTCCCCTTGTCGTGCCCAATGCAACAGAAAAGTCTGACTAGAAGCCGTTGTCAAGTAGGAAGTTGGGGAGGGAAAAAAGTGGGTTTGGATTTCTTCTGCGAGTCACAATGCAGGATGACGTTTGATGCCACTGTTAACCCGTTATGGGTTGAGGGTGCAGTTAAGGTACTGAATGGTGGCAAATAAACACGTAATCGTTCATAGACATCAGTATTGTAGTCTACAGCTACTTTTAGTTAATACTAACTCTGCAGTTTTATAGATTGTTCATCGATTGGTCAAATAGAGTGTTCCAACTAGTCTTGGTGGCTGCTGAGATGCCACAATGTACATGTACTTCCACCTCAAGTTCAAACCACTTCATTTTCCTTTCAGAACATTGTTAGTGCAGTAAGTGGTTAAAAGACAACATTGAGTGTTCACTGCAAATCACCCTTTAAGGAGTGCTTTTGGAAATGGTCGCATAGAGGCAATCGGTATGTTTTGACACTTGAAACACTTGATATTGATTTTGGGGGAAAAAAAAGAAAAAAAAGAAAAAAAAATAGGTGTCTGAATTCAACCTTTGCAGTGTGTGTATGTTTATTGTAACCAGACAGCTGTAGCATCAGATACATTTTATCTGCTAAACTGTAAAGTTTATCAGCAGTCTGGTAAATAATAAAAACACAAAATAAAATGAAATGACAACAAAGAGCTGCATGTTGAAACCTTTTATCAATTTTCTCAGATGGCCAGTTGGCAAATAACTAGATGCACATGAAAAACCTTCAGCTATAACAAAAAAAAACAAAAAAAAAACATTTGCATAATTTTGTTTTGTCACAGTGATTTGAAACAAAATCCGCCGAGGTTCCTTCCTTTTGCAAACCCCCCAGCCTTTTAGCCACCTAGCCCATTATACCTGTTGCTCAAGGGACACAATGATTTATCGACACGGTAAACAGCTTATGAATGAGGCCAAAGCTGCAGTTATACAGTTTACAGCATTTGAGTAACCACAGGAGGTTTATGTACACACACGTTCTCCCATGGCTACCGTGGAGGGTAGAGAACCAGGTCGCCCAGCCTCATCCCATGTCAAGGCAAATTCCTCAATGTCTTAATTGTAAGCCTGTAAGATTAATTCTGCGTGTACAATCGCCTGTGTAAACGTTCCAGCGTGACGCTGAGACATTTTTAAACAAGTTTCAAGCAGCGTGACGAGTGAAGGGGATTGTTTACATGGGTACCTGCATTTCTCTTTTTCTTTTTTTCAGCGTGTGAGAGGCGATTCTCTTACAGGGCTGAGGAGGAGGCTATAGCTGGTGGCCCATTTCGGAGAAAAGGATGCTGGTTACAGAAGGACTGATCACATTGTGTATTCTGTTTGCTGTTCAGCTTTTTATGCCCTTTCTTATGTTCTTATTTCTCTGTTCAGTTTTTGACGTGTCAATTTATTTAACTTTCATCACGACAATAGATTTGAAATGTAAGACTTACAGTAGTGTAGTGTGAGTGTTACACTACACTAACTAACAGTACACTGGATTAAAACACTTCAGGGGTCACTCCTCTCACTTCTGGGGTCATTCTGCACCAGCTTTTGTGTGCTTGTGTTTGAATATTTATTCGACCATTTATTTGAATTTTAGCATTTTACCATTTAACATTTTGTACTTTTACTTCTGGTACTTTAAGTATATTTTGATGCCAATACTTTCGTACTTTTACTCTAGTACATTTTGAATTCAGGACTTGTTTTTGTAACATAGTATTGCAGTATTATAGTGTAGTTTAGTGTGGTGTGGTGTGGTGTGGTGTGGTGTGGTGTGGTGTGGTGTCTGTTGAACAGACTAGGTCAGGATGAGACACAGGCTGTTATTGGCTAATGATTGACCAGTAAGTGCTTCTTCCATATCTTCGATGCCGGGCAGAAACCTCTTATCTCCTACATTTTAACCTTTTGTGTGTTTATTTGTAAGTTAATGCGACTACGTTATCATACTACGGCCTCAGACAAAAGCATAAAAAGTAGCAGATATAGCCTTTTGAGCTTGTAGATCTGCTACTTTTGATGCTTTTGAATTTGAATCCTGAACAGTTTTGGACATATGAGGTTTCCACCAGAGTGTGGTGAGGAGTGTGTGAGGAGGAAGGTGGCTCCCTGCTTTACAGGGATATACGGTACACTGAGGGTTCCATTTGCAGGGGAGATGAAGGGATCCATCCCTTTTTTTTTTTTAAACATCTACAAGCTCACAACGCATCACAATGCAATGCGTTTGTATATCTGCTATTTTCACTATTTGTTGCACATCAAAATCTCCTGAGCATATCAACAATGCACATGCTTACACTGTATGAGTAAGTGACGAATAAACCAGTAGAATGTTGACTCTTCATGGACTGGTGAGCTGAAATTGCAAATGGCGTTTCACTATAGGGACATAGATTGAATTAGATTGAATTTCTAAATTAAAAGATTGTGGAAATTTTACTTATTTGTTTTATGAAGTTTGCTTCTGAAGAAGAATGCTTCGGTCCCCACACCCCCATGTGTGAAAGCTAAAGAATATTGTTCCTTCAGGTACTGGATCTGCTTGTGTGTAAATAGACTGTGTGTTATTTTTTATTTATTTTACACCACATGTCTACAGTGCATGCTACAGGCATCCCTGAATTCTTGCACATACGTATTTCAGCCCAGCTATTGTAAAAAATGGGCTTCTTCCTGTTGTTGTTTTTTAGAGACCGATTTTATTCAGGAAGTGGAATAATTTAAATGCAGATGTTTTTCACTCTAAACAGCCATAGTGATAGAGGGGTGGAGCGGGCGAGTGAAGGATGTTGCCCAGAGCTAGAAAAGGAACTGGAGGATTTTACTCCAGAAGAGGTACTTCTTGCCTGGAGACGGGAAATGCTGCCTCTTGTGGCATCGTGTTGAGTTTAGAACAGGGGTCTTCAACGTTTTCAGGCCAAGGACCCCTAAGTTGAGAGAGAGATGAAAAAGGGACCCCCACAACCTGTTCACAGATTACATACTCTATAGTTTAATTGTTTGACAGCACAATTATCAGTGTATGTTGGATTCATGTTTTCAGATATTATTGAACCGCTTGAACCGTCAATACTTAATAAACTTGACCTTTCACTCTGTACTTAGTCTTCTCTTTTCCCCAATACACCAAAGCTCTTTGCCAAAAATAGAAGATCTACAAGCTCACAACGAGGCAAGGCGTGAGCTTGTAGATCTTCTATTTTTGGCTAAATTTATCAGAATATGGACATGAGGGTTCAAGTGGTTAATATAAAAAAAAATATATATATATATATACTGTTTATATCACTCAAAGATTTGGAGGACCCCCTGTAATAACTCTGAGGGTCCCCTAGGGGTCCCAGACCCCCTGTTGAATACCCCTGGTTTAGAAGGATATTAGTCCAGCACTAGACAAGAAAAACATTTAAGTATACAGTAAGTGGGCCTTAAAATACTCAAATTCTTGGTTGTATTTGGCGCCTGCCATCAGGCTGGCCTTGGACTGTTGCTTTCCTTCCTGTGGATTATACCAGTGAAAGCAACTTGTTTGTGGACTATGTGGTCGAATTTAACACTCCCTGATACGCACTAATACTCTTCTTGCACCTTAAAGTCTATATTATGAACAGTATATACAGCAGCTATGCTCATACACCTTATTATTAATACCTCATGTACATAACGTTTGGATGGATTTACTATGTATATAAATATGTAGATACCTTGTTGTCTTTCCTGCTTGTTTCTCCTTTTCTCTAGTAGTATACAAGCGCAGTGCTGTAACTGTATTATATGTAATGCAACTGTCCACCTCTGTTTAAGCAGCCTTGGATACGGCTGATAAAGTGAAGAGCAGGTCGGTCGGATCAACAACAAAAAAAAAGAAAAGTGGCGGGTGGTCAGTCGATGAAAAGAAAAATGACACGGCCTTGTTGAAGATTAATTTGAGATCCAAGGACGTTTTGCTGTGCTGAGGCGTTATGGTTAAATCAACAAGCATAAACAAATATGTTCTGGCCCAGAGCAAACAGAACGGGGCAACACGTTTGATTAATGAGCTGGGGTGATGTAACTATGGTGTGTGTGTGCGTGTGTGTGCGTGTGCGTGTGCGTGCGTGTGTGTGTGTGTGTGTGTGTGTGTGTGTGTGTGCGTGCGTGTGCATGTGCGTGTGTGTATGTTTGTGTGTGTGCGTGCATGTGTGTGTGTGTGGGAGAGACGGTCTGTGTTTTCAACTGTTTGTCATTCACTTTGAAAAATGAGTTATGTTTGGAGGCAAATGTTCAAGTGATAGACTCAATTGAAACCATGAAACAGAATCATATTCGTTATTCTTTCGAAATGTATGTAAGACTACTGCAGGTCTGTGGTAATCCTGGCCCTACCTTGAACATCAGCCTACTGGACTATGACTTAATCCTGAGTTATATAATTGGTTGGTTGTGCATCTTGCCTCACACCTAAAACAGCTGATCTACAATCATGGTTTATAATATTTGGTAACACTTTCTATGAAGCCCACATTTATAATGCATTATGAGGGCATTCATAATGCATTATTGGACTTAAGTCATTATTATTCATTATAAGTGTCATTATAATGTTGTATGACTGTTGATATAGTGCATCATAAAGCATTATGTGTGTTTATGAGTGTAGTTATGAAGCATTATGAATGCATTATGATGCATTACGAATGCCCTCATAATGCATTATAAATGTGGGCTTCATAGAAAGTGTCACCTAATATTTTCCTATTTGCTACTACAGTAGCATACCGTATTCTTACTTTCACTTTCTTAAGCACTTGAACACTTGGTCCGATTGTCCCTAAACGCGGAAAGACGCAGGGTGCTTACACAGGTGACTAATATTGCACTCCCCGATATTGCTTTTCCTTTGTCTTTGTCCGGCCCTCCATTTTGCAAAGTGGTCATCAAAAGGTCACGGAGGTGACATGAAGTTGTAAAATGGCCTGAGCGGCTTTGACCTATGGCTGCCTGAGCATTCCTAATGCAATGGCCCAAGCCTCCAGGCTCCCTGGGCTGCCAATACCAGGCTGATTATAACGAATCAGGTCCCTCTTAACGCAATAATGTGATCAATTTCTCATTCCACTGAATAAATAACATGGCAGATAGGGAGCTCTGGGTGACCTGCCGTTAACCCCCCCCTGCCTCATTATTCATATCAGTGCTTGAAAAGGGAAGAGGGAAAGAAGAGAAAGGAAGAAACAGGGTCCATTTGAGCTAATTATTTGTTAGCAGGAGCGGTTTGGCTAACTGTTACTGATTGGACAAATGCCGGGGGACTCCTTTTATGACATCTGCTGTGAATAAGGCCAGGGGGACCCAGGGACCTGCTTTTCTTTCCTCAGGGTGGACGTAAGTTGATGTTGGGAGGAGGGGGTCAAAGAAGTGACAGATGCCTGACTGTTCCCCAGTCGGTGGTAGCTCTAGTAGCCCCATAGACCCTTAACACACGTCCAGAACCACCAAAGCCACACAGCCCTGGTATGGAAGGCTAGGGTTAACACAATAGACCAGTCTCTTGCCCCTCGCTCCCCCGGCGGGGAGCACGTATACTCTCTCCCACTACTGGTTAGCATGGAGGACCTGTGCCGTAAATCGCCCCTGGCGCAATGAGTTAACCAAAGGGACAACACTGAACGCTTGCTAACGCCTCGCTAATGAGTCATGTAGGGCAGTGGTTAAATTGACCCATACAAGTCTGTAACTCAAACAGCATACAAATGGAACCAAATGGACCCTAACGGGTCCATTTGGTTCCATTTGTATACTGTCAGAGTTAAGGGGAGACCTTGAAATGTAAAGGTTTGAGGAACACTGATGTAGGCTCTGCATCATACACACAGGCAGGGACGTGCAGAGAATGTTAGAGAAGCAGGGGCTGAAATTTCTAAAGGGGCCTTTTGGTGAAAATATCGAAAATAGCCGACCTCCAAGCTCACAACGCGTCGCAGCGTGACGCGTTGTGAGCTTGGAGGTCGGCTATTTTTGGTACTTGATAGAACACTAAACTAAGTATAATCAAGTGAATACTGGAGATGTGGCGTAACAGCATGGATTTCTACACAGAGAGGGCAATTCTTTCAACACAAGATGCTGCATTCAAGTTCAGGAGAGTTTGGACAAGGCAATTCTTTTGAATACTGCCTTCAGGAATGGCATGGAAACGGGGCAATCGCATTTCTTTCACCATAGTAAAAACTGCATTCATGGTCTGGAGAGGTCACTTTTTACAGAGGGATAAAAGCCCCCTTTGATGACTATGTGTGCACATGCCTGCACACAGGGATCTGTTCTTCTAAGCCTATACCATAAATCACAACTCTTCTAGATGTACTACAGGCCAGAGGACAGGACGGTCAGCCCTCAATCTTTGTTCCGGCCTCAGAAAGCAGAGCTGGGTCCGAGCAGACTGGATTTCTCCTTGCCGCTGTAACCAAAAGCCCAGTGTATCTGTGCCGGGACCCAGTATGGCAACATACGACACTCTGAGGACAGAGCTTTGAGGTTTACACGATACCCAGCCCTGCCCAACCAGGAGGATGTGACATCACTCATCACTCTTCATTTATTTACCTGTGGTTCTTTCTTTTTTTCATGACCCCATTCTCCTCTGTGTGTGTGTGTGTGTGTGTGTGTGTGTGTGTGTGTGTGTGTGTGTGTGTGTGTGTGTGTGTGTGTGTGTGTGTGTGTGTGTGTGTGTGTGTGTGTGTGTGTGTGTGTGTGTGTGTATGTGTGTGTGTGCGCACACACGTGCACACACCTGACACCCAATATGTGGAGCTATTGCTTTCATCTCTAGCAGTATTGGTCGCAGCTTATCTCGCCCGCGTCATCTAACTTTAATCAAGTAAATGGAATGGACGCATTTAAATGTTGCTAATTTCACTTCTGGTAATTGCCCTGTGTTTTTAATTAGGTTTGATCCAAAGGGCATTTTAAATAATGGTTGCAAAGTTTGCAGTGATAGTGAGACAGAACGGACATTTCATTAAAAACTTGATGAAAAGTGACCTTTGATACCAACCATAGTTTTTACAGACATTCAATTTATAACATTTGGTAGATTTTCATACTACCTCACAGCACCAGCTCTCCGAACCAGTTGCCTTTCTGTTCACTTAGGCACCTGATGGCCTTAGCATCTGGCCACATTACGGAAGGAGAGAGCTCTTTGTCTCTCTCTCTCTCCCTCTCTCTTTCTCCCTCTCCCTCTCTCTCTGCATAATTCTGGGACAAGTTAAAGGGCCTGGATGACGTCTCTGAGGCCGCATACAATTTCATTTAAGCCATTACAGTACCACAGAGTGTGTGTGTGCGTGCGTGCCTGCGTGCGTGCGTGCCTGCGTGCCTGCGTGCCTGCGTGCGTGCGTGCGTGCGTGCGTGTGTGCGTGCGTGCGTGCGTGCCTGCGTGCGTGCCTGCGTGCGCGCGCGCGTGTGTGTGTGTGTGCGTGTGGGGCCCGTCGCTCAGTTCCACATGAGAGGACTTCCTCCTCCTGGCCATGCAGCATTTATAGAAGCAGAAGAAAGCAACAGGTGGCTGCTGGCAGAGTGGATGTCAGAGAGAGAGAGAGAGAGAGAGAGAGAGAGAGAGAGAGGGACCGGCCCTGAATCACCACTTATTTATTTGACCCGACTAACATCTGCACTCCTCCATACTACTACCCTGAGACAGCGAGAGGAGGGCTTTGTTCATCTCCTCTCAACAAGCTAATGTCTTTTTTTGGAAGGGAAGGGGGTTGGTGATGGTACATGTTATTAATTACACTACAGTCCCTCTGCTGTAGGGATGGGACGATATGAAAATGTCATATCACGATTATTGTGACAAAATAAATCGCGATTTACGATATTATCGCGGTAATCAAAATCCATTATCCTGGGGTGGAACATTTGCCCAAAAATAGCAGATCTACCAGCTCACAAGCTATTTTTTTGGCAAAGACATTTGATAGAGAGTGGAAAAAAGACTGTATCAAGTACGTATATTATAAGTTCCTTTTACCAATTATAAGGGGTTTAAGTGGTACCAGATATGCAGCTCGGCAAATAAAAGGTGAATTGATCCAAGTGCATGACGGAGGACGATATCACAATAAATTAAATCTCCACGATACAATTATTTTGAGTGTTTTTTTATCACGATAAACGATAATATCGCTTATCGTCCCATCCCTACTCTGCTGCTCAGTGCTCACATGGCCAGACAATGCGGGCCGCTCCCCGCCATGTGTTTATGTGGAAGTAACGTCATGTATGAAGCAGCATGACGGGGAGGGTCAGTGGGACGATGGAGATGTTTTCCTTGAGCCATGCAGCGAACTCCGTTTTCAAACGCTGTTATTTTCTTTTTAAATCTTGCCCGTTTCAGGTTTCATAATAACGGGGATGGAGTAAAACAAGAGATACGTATAGCTTTATTAAATCATCGAGAACATTACATTAAAATAAAAAGTAAAATCAGCAAGCCAAGGTTTTTAAGAGCAAAATCTCTTTCCTGAAAATAGTGCCCACAACTATTATAGGTTTCATGTGGTTAAAGAAACAATCATTGCTTTTCCTTTGTCTTTGGTCTAATAGGTGTCGTGTGAAAACTAAGGTTCAGGCCTTAATACCAAACAAGTGAACATCTGTCCGGATGATATCATTCCTCATATTTGACCATAGCCTCATATGATATGCCCTCTGAGTGTCCTAACCTGCACGCACACACTGCTTTATATAGGAAGGCTTGCCAAGAGAGACTGTAAACACATGGCGTTACAGAGCTTCATCTTAAGGCAGCAGTTCCCAACCTTTTCTGGATCAGAGCCCTGCACTTGAAAATCTTGACCACGGCCTACCCTTTTTTACACTGTTTTTTCTTTTCATGTTAAAGTAATGCTATAATTCAAATTGTGTTTTTTCCAATTATTTGGGGGGCACGCTTGCGATACCCTCATGACCAAACCTGGGCATTGTGCGGCCCGGGGGCCGCATGCAGCCCTTTGGTTCACTTTGACCGGCCCTTGTAGGGTTAATGGCAAATTACTAAATAAACACATTTTCTAATTTTACCTAATGCATGGACTAAAGCTACATTTCTTTTATTTAGAAGTTTTTTTATTCACGTACATATGGAGGCAATGCGTACATCAGCATGTGTGTGTGATCATTGGATCGTTGTCTCAATAACAAGCAGGTGGTCAGACTGGTCACACGTCAAGACGACCTGCCTTACCTTACCCATCAAAAATGGCTAAAATGTCTAAAGAAAGAAAAGTCGATGCAGAATGCAGGGTTTTCAACAAAAATTGGCCTGCTATAGTATTTATTTACTGAAGTCGGAGGTAAAGCCGTGTGTTTAGTTTGCGGGGTGCACATCTTGCGGGGAGCACTGCCTTTTGGCCCGGCCCTCCACAATATTTTCTGTTGTTCATGTGGCCCCATGGAAAGAAAATGATTGCCCACCCCTGCTCACGACCCACCAGTGGGCCCTGGACCACAGGTTGGGAATGGCTGTCTTAAGGGGAAGTTATTGGTCATGAGAAGCGAACAGCGTCCTGGGCCTGCTGGGAAGCATCCATACAGGTCTTTCCTGTTGGCCTCACAGTTTCCACGTTTGTTATCGAGCCCCGGGCTGATAATGCCGTGCTGTGGTGGGCTCTGTTTCTCATGGGCCCACATCGCTCCGCCGCTTGCATTCTGATGGCGTGACGCAGACCTCCACCACAGTGCACCCACTGTCTGAGGCCGCCAAAATCCTGCCAGGCTGCGTGCGCCCGCAGCTGGGACGCATATTGGCCCACGGCGGGCTCTGCCAGGCCGCCTCGTATCGCTGATACCATTGTGTTCTCATTGATGTTCCTGAACGGGCTCCAGTAAGAGGTGGTTTTAGCAGAGGGTTTTTTTTCCCCCTGCAAAATATGGTTTGCGGAGTGTTTCGAATGACGTTATTGGTCTATTTGGCCCCTCTATTTTCTTGTTAGCAGATGCTCGCTCGGTCGCTAAGCTCCACTTCCTCCTATGCGTGTCTGTAAACGTGGTAGGAGGTGGTCCTCAGACCCAGACACAGTAAAGTTTATTAAACACTTGAGCTGCTTTGCAGCAGACCATGACCCCAAATGCCATATTTCGGCAACGAGAGATCAACAAATTGGCTCTGGGGGGAAATAACAAGCGAGAGAGAGGACCAGAGAGCATTATGAAAACTTTTGAAGAAAAGGAATTCATTAAATCTCTTACAACAACCAAGAGGCTCCGTAGTTAAACTTGCCAGAGCGCTCCGGACAAGGATCGAGTGTGGGGTGTTTTTTTTTTCTTTTTCTTTTCTTTTTTGTATATTGGCTCAGAGTGTATGTCTGGTGGCTCTGGAAGCCCCCCCCCCCAAAACCCCCATCCCCTCCCGGTCCCTAAAATGAAACAGCTGCACGCTGTGACCACTGGCTGTGACACACTGCACACACACAGAGAGAGAGAGAGAGAGAGAGGGAGAGAGAGGGAGGGAGAGAGAGAGGGAGGGGAGGGGTGACAGGGAGGAGGAGTATTCATGAATGAAAAGACAGAGGAAGGGGAGGGGAGTGTAGAGAGGAGTGGGCGGGGCCTGAACCAAACTGCGTAGGTGTGGGATTAGAAAGGGGGGCCTGGTGGTGTTGGTGGTGGTGGGGAGACATGGAAGCATATGGGTGTGGACTTTTGACTCAGATGTGGGTCATGTAAGTTCGTGTGAGTGGATGCAGAACGGGGTTTCTCAGTGTTGCTGCCTGTTGTCTGTGCTGCCGTGCCGGCTCCGGGTGCAGAGGAACCCGCTGTGTAATTTGTAGTGCAGTTTGTGCAGATCTGCCTCCCCTCCCCACAGCGACATGGGAGAGAAGGGAGAGAGGCTGTACTACAGAGCCATGCACGCCCCAGCACCACACACACCAGACACACACAGAGAGAGAGAGAGAGAGAGAGAGAGAGAGAGAGAGAGAGAACAGAGTACCACTTGGACCATGAAGGGTAGATATTAAAAGTCAAACACTGAAATTAAACTTCAGAGTCTGAATCTAGGTGAACCTCCAAAGCTGTTTTGCAGCCCTTCCTGTCTCTCCTCCTCCGTCAGAGCAATATCTGTATAATTAATAACCAACGCTCAGAAAAGGGAGCAGAACCCACATGTGCATAACGCTATGAAACGGTGTGCATTGTTTGGAGTTTGGTGAGTAAAAAACTAAACAAAAAAAACTCCTGCACCATAAAATATTTTCTGCTGAATCTGTGGAAAGTTGCGGCGGTGAAGCAATGTGCCCTTTTGCGTCTACCTGTCCAATCAGAGTTGGGAGGCTGAGTGGAATGATATCCAGCTGGTGCTGAGAGAGTATGAGTCACTGCACTGCCTGCTGGTGGCAGAGAGCTACTAGTCAAACCAACTGTTGACACTAGAAACAACACATTCTTCCTCCCATTTTGGTCTGGAAACATCTCTAGCCCAGGCTGTAGATTGATTGATTGATTGATTGATTGATTGATTGATTGTAGAATTAATATTAATTTGTCAACCAAAGTCTTACATTGCCTATTATCCTATATGATCCTAATGGGTGGGTGGGTGGACCACCCATGCACCGACCCACTCACATAGGTCAAATGCACATATAGGGAGGCAGATAAAGTGCATATTACAGGTGAATCGTTCACTTGCGGATACAAGCACCAAAATTGGCACACATACTCCTTAGGCATTGCTCTTTTCAGAAAACCATCTGGCCAAAAAAAAATCAAGATGGCGGCCAATTTTCATGATGGCCGCCATTGAATATACAGTAATCTTGCATTCCGCAATAAAATCCCATAGACTTGTCCTTTTGAATAATGTTGGTGTCAAATCATACATTTATCACTATGTAGAATCCAAATTTGGACCCATGGACTTACTCAATGGCTTCCTTGTACCATATATCAGTCCCGGAATCTTAATATTCTGCTAATAGTGTGGTGCGATGCGTCCAAAAAACAGCTCCCGTAGGATTTTTGTGCTAAAATTGATCTTTTTGCAGATCCTGGTTCTATAGAGTCCAAACTATGAGAAAATGATGGGTGTCAACTTTTCCGGACCCCCACCCCCTTTCTGGGGGTCATCTAGTTTGGGACCTGCATGCCAGAACAGTACGCCAGCCAGTTAATGTCCAATTTTCTTAATATTAGGGTTGTTTTGTAGGTTTTAAAACATTCTGAGTTCATTTATTACACTTTTGAAGCAGCCAGAATAAGCTTTCTGACTTTTGGTTGGGGTCTTTCCTCACCTGGGACCCCCCCAGATGGACCCCTGAGCCTATCTCAGTACTCGCTCTGCTCCTGCTCCAGAACAATGTCATATTAGATCATAATTGAAGCATAAACTTTTTTTCTGAAAACAAAAAAAAAGTAGTAACAAATACCAGGGGTCTTCCACAGGGGCTTCGGGACCCCTGGGGGTCCTCGGAGTTACTACCTAGTGTGATAAGAAGTGTACTTCTAAGGATTTCTTTGCTAAAATGTATTTTTTTACTGCTTTGGCATTTATAGGGACCAAACTGTCAGAAAATGATGGGTGTCAGATTTTCCTGACCCCAGCCCCCTTTCTGGGGGGTCATCTATGTTAGGACCTCGCAGAACAGTATGTCAGCCAGTTAATGTCCAATTCTCATAATATTAGAGTTGTTTTGAAGGTTTTAAAACATTCTAAGTTCATATATTGCACTTTTGAAGCAGCCAGAATAACCTTTATGACTTTTGGTGGGGGTCTCTCCTCACCTGGGACCCCCGGAATGACCCCTGAGCCTATCTCAGTACAGTCCTTGCTCTGCTCCTGCTCCAGAACAATTAGATCATACTTGAAGCATAAAAGCTTTTGTACCTGTACCTGGGCTCTGTAGCTAATACCAGGGGTCTTCCACAGGGTCCGGGACCCCCAGGTGTCCTCAGCGTTACTACAGGGGGCCATCCAAACGGCTGTTTACCCATATATGGAGACCCCCTGGTACCCATATATGGAGGTCCATGTACTGTATATGGAGATATGCTGTGAGAGCCCAAACATGCTTACTCAGTTATTTGTTATGTGAAAGTACTATGATGTCCATGACAACTGACAACATACCCTTTTATGCCCATACATGGAGATCCCTGTCTGTAGAACCAGTCACACAGATATGGGCTGTCTTGGCCATCTGTCTTGGCCATATATGGATTCTGTTAGTGTGGTATGTGGCCAATGTGTCCTCCATATATGGGCATTCCCATATGAAGTCCTGTTAGATATGGGCTTAATATTGAAGACATCAGGGAACTCCATATATGGACCTTGTCATACATCTTGAATCTATGACCTCAGCATCAAAGGCTGGATTGGGGTATGTCCCTGTGACAAACTATTATCATGTCCACTAGGGGTACTTAATGTACATCAAGCAGCCTCACAGAAACAGGACATAGACTCCTGCCCTATGAGCCTCAGGGCTGGGCAGTGGGTTGCCTTTGGCCAAAGACAGAACTTAAAGTGGATTCTGTTCATGACCTGTGTTGCACTCTTGCAGAAAAGAGCAAAGGGATGCTCTTCTTCCCTGCCTTCACTGGCTGCGATGTTGTTTCAGCATTCCGCGTAAAGGGGAAGAAGTCTGCGTGGCAAACCTGGAATGTTTGTGATGAGGCTTCTGGTGTCTTCAGCAAACTCAGCCATTACCCACCTGTAGTGGATGATGAAGACCTGAAAACCTTGGAGAAGTTTGTGGTCATGATGTACGACCGATCCAGCACAGCTGAAGGTGTCAATGATGCGAGGTTGGACTTGTTTGCTCGGAAGCAGAGGCCATACGAAGCCATTCCTCCAACGCAAGCAGCACTGAAGCAACATGTGAAGCGCGCTTCCTATCAAGCGGCCTGCATCTGGAGTCAGTCAACAGTATGTCAACCAGAAATGCAGACTCCTGACAACTGGGGCTGGACCAAGAAAGGAGATCTGTGGCAGATTGATTGGACTGAGCTCCCACCCATTGCAGAGAGTTGCCAGCAGCTGACCAAGTGTGGATGCAAGTTGGAATGCTGCAGTCGATGCAAATGCTACCACTTTGGTCTGACCTGCACGGCACTGTGCAGCTGCAGGTGCGAGGTTTAGAAGCGTTGTAGTATAGGCCTACTATACTATTGTACTATACTGCCTAGGCCCTAGAAAAAAAAAAAAAAAAGAGAAAAGACAAAAAAAAAACTACCTCCTGCCTCGACGGGATCATCACCTTATCGTGGTGAGGCAGTTTGCGTGTCTCCATGACCCCCAGAGCTATGTCGGCAGGAGTCTTGTACTCCTGTACTCCTGGCAGGGTTACCCAAGTCGAAAAGGTCGAAGAATAGAGACTAGACAAAGAGTGATCCCACGGCGCTATTATATCTACCATGCATTTTAGCCGCGTCAGCCGCTGTGCATTGAAATCCGCTCTGTTGAGTTACTACATTACCCCCCCCCCCCCCCACACACACACACACACACACACACACACACACACACACACACACACACACACACACACACACACACACACACACACACACACACACACACACACACATACACACTATAAACCTCTAACAATACTAAGATATACACTACCACCCATTTTATCCGAGTCAGACATAACACAAACCTCTAATTTAGCAGAATATTAGGATTCCGGGACTGATATATGGTACAAGGAAGCCAGTGAGTAAGTCCATGGGTCCTAATTTGGATTCTACATAGTGAAAAATGTATGATTTGACACCAAGATCATTCAAATAGGACAGGTCTATGGTATTTTATGGCGGCCATCTTGAAAAATGGCCGCCATCTTGAAATTTGATTTGGCCAGATGGTTTTATGAAAAGAGCAATCCCTAAGGAGTATGTGTGCCAATTTTGGTGCTTGTATCCGCAAGTGAACGATTATTTCTGTTATCTGCCCGGCTAATACTGTATATGGAGTCAAATGGACTTATAGTATGGAGATCAACATGCACTGATGGCAGACACAACAGTAAATAAAAATGTCATTTAATAGTCCCTGATGCTCTACCGCTTCCTATTGTCTGCTGTGAGATGCACTGGACCCGCCGTTAATTGTTCGGTGTAAGTTGTTCTCGTCTATCAAAACAGCTAGTATTCCAGGAACAAGCACAAAGCAGCTTGCAGACCTCGACCCAATAAAGATTGTTTGGGGAGGGCACACATCCACGAAACCTCGCAAAAATAGAGACACCTGCGAGCGGATAATGGAGGGATGGACGACGTTGCTGCACAACAATGTCAGGGCAGTCTCTAACCCTAACCCTCTTTGTATTTTAATGACTTTTCTTGACTCCCACGCTTGCGTCGCTGGTAGTGCGGGATGGGACTAGAGAGTGTTCCACCCTGGGAAGAGAGTGTTCCACCTCTTGCTGTTCTGATCAATATGTTGGTCATTACTCATGCAAAACTCAATGTTTCACACACAGACATTTGTGTATACACAAAGACACATGCACACAAACACACTCATCATGTTTCTACGCTCAATTCTCATAAATTACAGACGCACACTGTAAACAGATTAATTCAAGCCCTCACGCATACACACACGTGCGCGCATACCGGTATGGACGCACGCACGCACGCACACACGCACACGCATGCCCACACACACACACACACACACACACACACACACACACACACACACACACACCCACACACACACACACACACACACACACACACACACACACACACACACACACACACACACACACACACACACACACCTTCCTCCACCCAGGACATACTGTAGTCCATCTGGCTTTGATAAATAACCTAGATTCAGCATCCACTTGCAGACTTAAACAATGACCCTGTATGAATTTAACCACTGCACTGTGATAAATTGCCTCTCTCTCTCTTCGCTAATAAGAGACCTTATTGTTGTTGGGACTGAGATGCAGAAGTCAACGCCTCTGCCAGGCTGCTCACTGTCACTTGTTGACAATCAATAAATTAAATCATTGTCGTCGTAACACTATAGAGGCTCATTTTTCCTGTACACTCTGTCAGATCATTTCTAGGCCTAGCTGCGCGTCATATGGGTCTGGGAGTTTCTGGAGTTTATACTCGATGATGGGCATTTTAAGCATAGTATCTAAGCCCCTGATTAATTTCTGTTGACACAGGAAATGTCAACAGTTTGTGTCCGAACAGAAATAATAGTTGGCTAATTGAGAATAAATGCATGGATGCTCTTGAAATTTAGCAAGATAATCAGTAGGCTGCCCCAAACAGATGTTGGGTTGAAAAGATCAAAGATTATTTAAGATCAAAATGAAATAATCAGTCATAAATCATGAGATACGTAGAACCAGGGATGGTTTGTTCAGGCAGGGTTTGCAATTTCAGTTTACATGTTTTGGGTTGCGTGATGTGTTATCTGTTTATTTATAGCTGCGACTAATCTGTACTGTAGCTCTTTTATACCATAGGTCAGGGGTCTTCAACAGGGGGTCCGCGACCCCTCGGGGGTCCGCGGAGGTACTGCAGGGGGTCCGCGAAATTATTGCAAAAAAAAAAAAAAAAAAAGATTTAAAAAAAAGTTTTTTTTTTTCTTTTCATTTTTCACATTTATGTTAAAAAATAAATCATGGTTCTATCCATTTTGAATAGCTTGAATACATGATTACTATGCAATTGACAGATTGTTGATATTATTGACATTGGTTCTCAGTTAATAAGTAGTATATTTAGAAATGGTAGTGGTACGGGCCACCCTGCTCGCTGTAACTTGTACATGTTTAAAATAAAAAATATGTCGTAGCCCCCCCCCCACCCTACGAGGTGGTAGGGGGTCCCTGCTCCATCTCCCCATCAGTTTGGGGGTCCCCGGCCTGAAAACGTTGAAGACCCCTGCCATAGGTGATGGATCCCATCAGTATACTACTGGCTGGTAGCGGAGTAGAAGGCTGCTCTGAAAGACCTTGCTATATTTTCGGCCATGCCTTCCCCCTTATCCCTAAACATCTTTGCCTTTTTTACTATTTAGAAGAAAAAAAAAACATTTAAAAATACTTTAAACAGCTGATCTACATCGAAACGTTGTGAGCTTGTAGATCAGCCATTTCAAATATTTAAAAAGAAATGTCAAAGTAGTAAAAAATGGCAAAAGAGTTTAGGGATAAGCGGTAAGGCATGGATGAAAATAGGGACCCTTGAATTTCCTCAGCTGCCTGAGGTGGGGCATGTTGCTGTCTCGCATTTCTGTTGGCCACGATCTCTGTGTGCTTACATACTCCAAGTTAAGTCCTCAGTGATGCTCACCCTCTCCACTGGTGTCCTGTTGATCAGAAAGGGCGCGTAATACTAGCCTGACTGCAAGCGCCAGACTCAATCACACACTTCGTTTTGGGATTGAGTCTGAGCCTGGGGACGGAGATTCTACTTCAGCGGGGGGCGGGGTAAAGCCTATTGACGTCACACACACACACACACATACACACACACGTGAGCTCTTCTGCTCACGTGGGCAGAAGAGCACCAATCAGAGTCCACTACGGAATCTCACGTGGGCAGAACAGCTCCGAAGGGAGGGGGCTGGGACCGGACCAGCATACCACGTGCCTCAAGTCTACAGCCCTGATTGGCCCATTCAATGCGCCCGCTCTTCAGGCGCGCTTGAAATAAAATAAAATATCTCCGGGTTCAGTCCACACTACACACCACCCACCAACAGGGGGTGGTGATGTGCGGACTGAAGTATCAGGCTAGCGTAATACACCTCTGATTTTGTCAAGTCGATTGTGTGTGTGTGTATGTGCGTGCGTGCATGCATGCGTGCGTGTGTCTAGCTTATCTCTCAAACACTGGACCGATGTTCTTGCACACACTGCCAATAGGCCAAAGAAGTAGCCAGTACTATGTTTTATACTTTTTGAAACATTTACATATGTTTTTTTTTATAATGGATGGAAGTCAACAGGGCTGAAAGCCCAAATTTGGAGTCACTGACATCAAAGAAAAGGTGCACAAGATTCAGCTTTCTTTCTTTGCACACGTTCGTTGACTAGGATTCATGCCATTTACTGTAGTTTTCTTTTTTTTAAAACCTACAGTAAGTGTTTAAAAGAAGCCTGGGAAATGTATAGATGACTGATTTCATTGCAGCCAGGAGACACTGATTGTTGATAGGTCTCAAAGAGAATAAAGATAAAACATAGCCTATAGATTATGCATGCAGTCACATCATGTTTCTAAGAAATCAAAGGCCACCTTGAACCTCACACAGTGTTCCCATCCGGCACATCAAGCTCCTTGCAACTTGAGCCCACACTATCTGACATCTGGATAAATAGAATCTACAATAGCACCACAGCGCACAAGATTCCCCACATTCAACGGCGAGAGTTTTCAGGACAATTCCAGTATCCAGAAACGGAAAACGAAATGAATATTCAAGTTCTCTGTAATACAGGTTCCTTGTCCTGTCGAGTTTATGTGACTCCAGTGTATTTATTTTATGAGCTATAGCAGCTTAAATTCAATCTCTCAGTTGGACTGATGTTGTACTGTGTGCCTCCAAATGTTTTGGTGATCTGTTCATTAATACATTTTTGCATCACTGAATGTAATATATCTGTTTATTCTTGATGGTTAGGGTTGAGGGCTCCAAATTCCACCAGTCGACTGCACCCTTTAAGCTCTGCTTTAAATGTAGAAATGCAGCTAGAAGGTGTTCCCATGCACCAATTCCATAATTAGGTGCTGCCTTAGTAAATCAAACGTTAATTCTATGCAACCAATGCAAATTTGCACTTATGGTCCAGGGCATGTACATTGCTCAGATGTACATACATTTGGCGCAGAGACACTCAGAGCTAAACTAATACTCTGATTTTACAGTGCACAAGAGTCACAGTATTTGACAGCTTAGACCTATCAAGCCAATCCCAGTATCAGTGTTATTTTTGCAGTGTTACTGGATTAACTTTGGAGGTGCCTTTACTTGTTTACGGCAAGTAACAGGAACGCCAGTTTGCTCAAGCGACTCAAAAATACAGTGCACATTCTCACATTAACGTGACGCACACCCTCACGAACATGACGAGAGGACAGTGCCCACAAGTCAATGAGACAAAGTATCCATTATACTTAGACCTAGTTGGTCGCCTCTCAATATCGTCCTTAATTTGGTAATGCAGAGAGTGCACGTGAGCATGTATGTGGCTTTACTGTGATGAATTACCCCAAGTGACATGAACACCAGTGTACTCAAGAGACTTTTCCAAACATATACTCTCACCTTGACAGTGTCGTCAGCCACAGGTACAAGGGTCAAGGGTATCTGCATGCCTAGACCTATGCGCCACCCTCTCGGTATCAACCTCTCCGTATCACTTTGGTAATGCAGTGGGCACGAGCATGTAAGTGGCTTCACCGCGACAATACCTACGGACCTGTTGACTGATGTAATATCAGTCGACGATGAGGCACTGATCAGGATGGCATGACGGATCCAGGTATCCTGGCAATTAATAATGCAGCTTTTTCCTCTGGGGGCCCCTGTGTAGTATCCTCTGGGCACTACTGTCACTGAAGATGCGCCCTCGTCTCTTCTGTGGCAGGCATGAGGACAGAGTGGCGGCGGAGAGACTGGCAACGCTCTAAGAATTTGGATCGTTCTAAGAATGTGGTGCACGATGAGAGACCGCGGCCACAGATTTTTTTGGTTATAACAGTAAAATGCCCCGGGAGCCTAGTATGTAGCGTGAGTCTCTTGCTGCATGCATCTCCCAAACGTCTTTCTAATGACTCAGAAAATATGCGCACCGCTCCATTTATGGGCAGTAAAGAATATAAAAAACAGCCACTCCCCCCGAGCCCTCTTACAGCTACACTAACAGACCGTGGAGAGTGCCATAAAAAAAAGAGAAAAAAAAGAAAACGCCACCTCTGCCATCATATCCACTTACAGCACGCGGCGGAGCAGGCAGTTCAACTAGCTGTCATAACGCGGAGCAGCAGCACTGTCACCCCTTCCACTCCCCACCCTCGCACCCCGCACACCTCTGCTCCTCTGCGAGCAGTCGAACATGAAATAAAGCAAGCAGGCATGCCCTCCCCTACTGTAGAGGGTGACATGAACTAGCGGCCCCGCACATAGGAAGTGACACAAACAAGCGGGCCCCAGAGAGGAGGGCCATCAGCGCCGATGATGAGCGACTCTCCGGATGCTCCTTGACATGTGTGGCAGCGGCGGTAAAGAGGGGGAGGGCGGGCGGGGCTGTTTCATGCAGTGGTGGTGGTGGCGGCGGCGCGGGGCTCGCTTGTGCGCCCTGCATTATCCGGCTGATTGAGTTATGACAGCTGGCTGCCCGAGAGGGGAAGTGGTGACGGGAAGGGGGGGGGGGGGGATCGGATCGCCGGGGCTGCAGACAAATGATGATGAAGAGATCACTTTAAAGAACAATCTCCATAATATTTCATGCTCGCTCAGCGGCTCGCGGGGCTGCCGGGGCCTGCGAGGCTAACTGCTCTATCAATTGATTTGATTCACTGCCGGAGCTACTCCTCGCACATAGTATTTCAAATAAATGACACGGCGGATAGGAATGATATCTGCATCAATATTAACCCTGAAAAGAACTAATGGTCGGCGGGCTGTAATTTGCGGTACATCCCGGGTAAATGCATGAAGGAGCCGAGGCGGGCAGGTGATGGAGGAGTTATAACCGGGGCTTTTCCGGACTCCCTTAAGGCCCGAGAGATACGATTCGACACCCCCCCCCCACCACCACCACCTTGGCGTGTACACACACACACACACACACACACACACACACACACACACACACACACACACACACACACACACACACACACACACACACACACACACACTCCCCAGGCAACCATTTGTTTTTGTATTTATACAGCCCATTATGGAGGACTGGGGGGCGGGGCTGTGCTTAAGCCATCTTTCTCAGGCAGGTTGGAACACAAAAGCAGTTTATCAGATAAATCACCCTTGACCAGTGAGCTATTAGAGGGGCCAGGAAGCAGAGGCTTGGGCACGTCGAGGTGCTCATAACGATAACACAGCAGGCTGTTATTAATGCAGGGACATGGTGAGAGTTCCTACTTTGAGGCGCTTTATAACATGGCTCAGCGATCTTTAACCCGGTCGACGCAGTTAAGTCCTCAATGTTCATTTGACTGTGAAAGTGGTACACGTGGACTCAAATGGTCCCGTTTATTTGGGTGACCGTGTGTACACTTTCACAGAGTTAAAGTAACGCACTGAGGATTTGTATAGTGACGGTTGCAGAATGCACACGGTAAAATCCTCTGCGGTGTTGATTTCACTGAGCACAGTGTTTGTACACATTTGTATACTCATGATTGTCCAGTGTAGATGTTTTCTGAATTTCTGATCAGGTACATCAAAGGCTGAACTGATTTAGTTTTCCTTTGTCTTTTTTTTCTCTCGCATATACTGTAAGATTACTGGAAGTACTTTCCATACAGATGCCATGATTGTCATGGCAGCCTATACTTACTGAATCGGAAGCATAGGGAAATCGAATAATGTGTCGTTGGTCGATTGTACCTCTATATCGTCAGTGTCGGGCAGAAACATCGTATCTCCAAGTTTCAAATTTGTATGTTTTTCCACGAAGTAAAGCCCTGCTTCATCATACAAGGCCGTCGCACAAAAGTAGTGAAAACAGCCGATCTACAAGCACACAACGCCTCGCGATGCGAGGCGTTGTGTGCTTGTAGATCTGCTATTTTCACTAGTTTAGATAATTTTTAAAATGATAAATACAAAACGAATGGTTTTGGACATACAAGGTTTTCACCCGACAACGACGATATATTGCTACAGTACTGTAGCTATCACCCGTATACAGTGCCTAATTAGTCTGTCTAATTTCCTGACAGGCCATTTCGTGCTGACTTATTGTGTGTGTGGTTGGTATGGTTTGCTTGGGTCAGGTGTATTTCATAGTGCTTGTATAAGGTCATGTTTGGTGTTGTGTGTACTGTAAAACATAAGACTCAACATTCTTTATGCTGGATAATGTTCATTGGGTGATCACCTTTGGCCCTGATAGCTGGCCCTGATATCTGACCCCCTGTTCTGGGTAAGAAGAGACCTCAACCACACACACACGCACACACACACACACACACACACACACACACACACACACACACACACACACACACACACACACACACACACACACACACACACACACACACACACACACACACACACACATTCACACATTCACACACAGAGACACACATAACCTCTCTTACTTATTCTCTTACACATCCCCTACTCATTCACTGGCATGAATAATTGCACAGTGCACACATTAATATACATGTAGCCTATACATCAGAATCATTGAGGGCAGGTACGTACCCCATGGCCCATGCTGCAGTTATACAACAAAACCAGTGTTAATTAACTACGAAAAATATGTTTCGTTGACTACCTTTTATCACTGATGCAAACGAAATAAAAATGTAGCAATGTTTTTTAGTCGACTAAACTAAAACCAGATGACTAAAATATATATGACTAATTTGCTGTCAAAATGAACTAACCCTGAACAAACAACATATTTTGGGGGGGGGGAAAGAGAAACAAGGACATTCTGCTATGGCCTCAGTGGCAACATGAAGTCCACTTTGAACAAGACAGTCTTTTTGATAATGGTAAGCTTATACTCTCCAACAGGGAAGATAATTATGGCGTTAGTTTATTGAAACCACTTAAATCCAATTTACTGTGTTGTCCGGAGTCCACCAGGGGGCTTTACTTGGCCCTGTATCTGTTTTTATCTATGCACAAAGTCCTGCTTACGGTAACCACTTTCTGCCGTTTTGGGGCGAAAATAGCAGTGAAGAGAGTTGACGTGGTGGGACAACAGGAGAGCAGTGTGGATCACGTGTCACTGACATAAATGTAGGCCTAGGCCCTACCCATGCGTGTCACTGCTTACTTGTACACACTAACGCACGCACGCACACACTCACACTCACACTCACACTCTCTCTCTCACACACACACACACACACACACACACACACACACACACACACACACACACACACACACACACACACACACACACACACACACACACACACACACACTCTCTCTCTCTCTCTCTCACTCACTCCAAGTCCGCCACATACACACAGCACTTCTACACACTTTCCCTCTTCTCTCACATACACATACACACATACACACATTCCAGACCCGTAGCCAGACGCTCTGGACAGTGATTAATCAAATCTCCGACCGGACCAGTCAAGGTGTCCATCAGTAGAGCTTAATCAACAGTATAATAACAGGAGCATCCCCCTGACCACTCAGGTCAGCGTGTGAGGAGAGAGACGGGGGGTGGGGTGGGGGGGTGAGAGGGTGGAGACCCCCGCCGCTGTGCATTTCACTAATGAGTCCACCAGAGACCTTGTCTGATAGCTTTGATTGTGATGCGGCCGTATGTGGAGAGAGGAGCGGGGCAATCTTTAGCTGGATTAAGTCTCTCTTAAGGAGATCCACCCACAGCCACAATGTTATCAGACGTTGAGTGTGTATTAATTAGGGCTAATATTGTGGAGGTGAGGAGCTCACCCTTCTCTCTCTCCTACAGACATTTTACACTTGTATGTGTACGTGTGGAATGACCTACCGGAATACACGTGATTGTTCTCCACTCAAAACTCAAAACTATAAGCTAAAACAGGGGTCTTCAACGTTTTCAGGCCAAGGACCCTTTAGTTGAGAGAGAGATGAAGCAAGGACCCCCCACAACCTGTTCATAGATTCCATATAGCGTAGTTTCATTGTTTGACAGCACGATCATCAGTATATTTTGGAATCATGTTAATGTGGGTTTTCAGATATTTAACCACTTGAACCGTCAATACATAATAAACTTGACTTTTCACTGTACTTAGTCTGCTCTTTTCCCCCTCCAAAGCTCTTTGCCAAAAATAGCCAATCTACAGCTTGTAGATCTGCTATTTTTGGCTAAAGTTCTCAGAATATGGATGCTAGGGTTCAAGTCGTTAATATATAACAAAACTAGTTTCTATCACACAAAGATTTGGAGGACCCCTGTAGTAACTCTGAGGACCCCCTGTTGAAGACCCTTGACCTAAAAGAATGGCTGACCCTTCAAATACAAATGAACATAGTTTAACTCCTTTAACACCTTGACAGTAGAATCCTCTGCCCCGCCCGACCCCCACCCCTCCTTTCTCTGTAATTTTTCCTTGTGACTGTTATCATTTTTAGCATAACCTTTGACTGTACTACCTGTACTGTAAATCGCTCTGGATTAAGAGCGTCTGCTAAATGCCTAAATTGTTAATTGTAACAAACCTGTTATACAATGTTCCATCAGTAAATAGTCTATATGCACACACACTTAAGGGAAACACACACCGGACGCGGAGGCGGCGCGTCAAAACATACAGCCCCATTATTTTCAACGAACTAACCCACACCGGCGGCTCTGTCGCCGCGGCTCTGTCGCAGCGCCTGCCGCACCGATACGACGCTGTTCTATTTTTCCAGCGTTGCCGTGCGGTGAAAATGTTCTCCCCACTGGGAGAAATGGATGCGCTGCATCCAGTTGGTGTCACCGTGCGGCACTTCACGCACCTCAATACCGCGACGTGTGTGTGTGTTCCCCTTTAGACACACACACACACACACACATTCAGTAAAAACCCGCTCAAAGCTTTTTTTAATCGCTGTCTCTTTCACATCTACAACAAGCCTGTTGTTCGCTGAGCTACGCTCCATGAGTATTACATGTATAGTGTTTGTGTTGTACTCTATATGACATGCTGTTCCCATTAGAAGGGCTTTTGATATGAAGTAATGCATTATTTGTGCACCGGGCCTCAGCTGATTGACTCTGGTCCGGTAATACTCTTTAACTCCACTTATGGCACTGTAACTGGCCTTTGATGTGAGTACATATTTCCTGGTTTAAGGGTTGCTATAATTTCAGCCATTTAATTGTCTCATCATATGGGGGGAGTTGACGTCACTGCGCTTCACTTGTTTTTATTATCTCTTACATATGTGTCGCTCGGACATGAAATCCACCATTTTACACTCTCTTTCAACCTGGCGTCGCTATTTTTTTGGCATGTAGGTGAAGATAAAAAGAAGAAAAATTTGAAAAACATTACAAAATAGCAGTTTGTAGATCGACTATTTTCGCTTAAACAAAGCATATTGGGCTTAAATGGTTTCATCATTCAGACGAGTCGTTTTCCACCCCCACAGGTACTTTTTGCTTACCCACCCCCCCGCCTATACGTTGTCGTGAGGTATTGCACTCTACATCGATATTCAATCCAGTTGTACCCCCAGCCCCACCACAACTACCACACACACACACACACACACACCTCCTCAACCCCAACCATCCTCCCCACATCATAACCCGGATGTTTAGGAAGCGTGTCCAGCTGGTATGTTTTGACTCTGTTTAAGTGGTGTTTAATGACAATGGAGCGACTGTTCTGTTCCGGAGCCGTGTAAAGAGTTCCAATCAAGCGTTCCACTCCATCAATAATGCAGCGCCTTGGCTCGCCGTGGAGGGCCTAATTGTGGATGTAGGGCTGATAGGGAATAGGGGGAGCGGGAGAGAGAGAGGAAGAGAGACTTTAGTCTTGGCTTGGCCGAGGGCGGGCGTGGGATTTGGTTGGGGGGGTTATATTGGTGCATGCAGTCTTTAATTAGAGACCCACGTCATGTAAAGACAAGGAGAGGAAGGTGGTGGCTTGAACAAGTGCTGCTTTGACAAGAACCCTACTGTTACCCTGCCATCAACACCACAAGATAGATCAGCTCAGAGAGACAGAGAGAGAGAGAGAGAGAGAGAGAGAGGAGGAGGGTTTTTTCTATCGTTGTTGTCGGGCAGAAACCTCTTATCTCCAGTCCACATTCAAACTTTGTTTGTGTATTTGAGCGGCGCTACCCACTCCTACGTCTGGCTTTGTGTGTAGGAGCATGGAATGAGCACGGAACTCCATGTATGGAGATAACTAACGTCATGGACAGAACGACCCACACAAGGAGATACAGTATGCACACATGTGTCTTGATTGATACCATGCGAAGTGAGCACTGCTCACTTCGCACAGATGAGATTTTTCTGTAACTTAATGCACTACTTGATCATACGACAGCGTCACACAAAGCATCAAAAGATCTGCAGATCTGCAAGTTCGAAAAGACGGCTCCAAGCGACTCGTTTTGAGTTTGTGGATCTGCTATTTTGCCATTTTCTGAATTTGAATCCTGAAAAGCAAGTTTTGGACAAGCTAAATGACTCCACCAAACTTTACTGGCACTTTGTTGAAGTACATTTGAAGAACTAACGGAGTTCCGTTTACCACTTAATCCCTACATTGACCCAGGGTCACCCAGATGCCTGTATTTAGTCCTCTCCTTTGTCCCTCTACGTACTCCAAATCTCTGCAGGAAATAGTTGATCTACAAGCACCAAAGACGTGCTGTGAGCTTATAGATCTGCTGTTTTCAGCGAATGTTTTCCTATTTTCACAGAATGCTTACCTATTATGACCTGCCCAGAATAGGGACGCAATGGGGTTCACATGGTTAATAATGATTTGATAAAAGCTTTGAATAACACAGGCCTTATTAATACACATTCATAGATCGTACAGCATAATTTAGATGTATTATTAATATGTCTAAACACACTAGTAGACAGTGGTGGAAAATGTGTGACGCATTGTGAGCTTGTAGATCGGCTATTTTCAAATGTATACAAAATGTATATACTGTATATAGGGCTGGTTAATGTATGTTTTGTATTAATAATCGCTATCTACAAAGTAGAAAGAAAGTAAACTAGTTTCAGCCTTCCTCAGAATCAACAAAATGTTTCCATATCAACATCTCTAAACCCATGTTACCATGATTGACCAAGTTCTGTCCTTCTCAAAGCTCTTCATTAGATATAGACGATGCTAATGGTCTCAAGCCCAGATGTATTTTTTGTTCTTGTTCTTGTCCTTTTCTTTGTCCCCCTTTTTCATTTTGTCCGTCATGGTTATTAGACCGATTATTGAACAGGCAAACATCCCATTTCTTGAGCCTGGACTTGATGTTTTTTCATAAAAAATCAATATGGTGCCTCTGGCCTTTATCATGGCTATAAAAGGGAGGACAAAATCATAGAACAAATTTGGAGTGAGTAAATTAGAGTGAGTGATGCCTGTGGCCTGTAATGGGGCCAACGATAAGGAGTTGAGTGGACTTCAATTAGGGAGGACTGTGTGAGTGATGTGGATTAGCATCTGTTTTGAAGAGGCTGTGTAGAATTGGTAATCTGAGCAGGCTAGACATGACTGACAGAAAGAATAGGAAGCAAAATGAAGAGGGCAGAGTGGCCTAGACTAGAGGTAAAGCTGCAGTATAGTTCAGATCATAGGTTTGAACAGGGGTCAACGCCATGTTGGTTTGTGGTGGACCTTTTGTCAAAATTAAATGTTTGCCATGGACCAAAAGTTTGTTTTACCAATTATCAAGACATACGGGCAGTTGACAGTTTGCCATGGTTACTCATTGAAGTTGAATCTCCATATATGGAGATAACCTACGCATCACACTAAGTCTGACCTCACCAGCCCATATTTGGGCATGAGCAACTTATGTCTCCATATATGGAGATATGATGACATCACACAGTCCTCAGCTGATGATGTGGCGTGATGTCATACAATACACAAACGAGCCCTACAGTATAAAGGGGCAATTCTTGCCAGGAAAGAAGCATTTCTTCGACTCAGACCTTATCGCCAGGGTTGGCTTATAGCACCATATATGGATTCTGTTAGTGTGGATCTCCTAACAGGGCATCATCTGGGATACAATCCCTTTTATGCCCATATATGGAGATCCCTAACAGAATCCCTTTCATGCCCATATATGGAGATCCCTAACAGAATCCCTTTTATGCCCATATATGGAGATCCCTAACAGCATCCCTTTTATGCCCATATATGGAGATCACTAACAGCTAACAGAACCCTTTTATGCCCATATATGGAGATCCCTAACATAATCCCTTTTATGCCCATATATGGAGATCCCTAACAGAATCCCTTTTATGCCCATATATGGAGATCCCTAACAGAATCCCTTTTATGCCCATATATGGAGATCCCTAACAGAATCCCTTGTATGCCCATATATGGAGATCCCTAACAGAATCCCTTTTATGCCCATATATGGAGATCCCTAACAGAATCCCTTTTATGCCCATATATTATAGAGAAATCCCTGCTCTGAGTATCTGACATCAGTGTGATGTCACCTGTTTATGCCCATATATGGAGATCCCTGCTCTGCGTATCTGGTTGCTATGGTAAACAGTTGGTTGCTAGGGTAAAAAAACATGGTTGCTATGGTAAACAGTTGGTTGCTAGGGTAAACAGTTGGTTGCTAGGGTAAAACCATGGTTGCTAAGGTGGTTGCTAACGTACACTAACAAACCAGCAACAACAGACTGTTGCCACAGCAACGTACACAAAGGTTTGTGTACACATGTGGTGTGATGTCATACTGATGCGGAGATATGAGCAGGGCAAAGGTGTGACGTGTGACCGACGGACGGACGGACGGACGGACGGACGGACGGACGGACGGACGGACGGCCGGTGGAGGTTTTCATAGTAAACTGCTCCCTGACGGTCGCAATAAGAAATGTCATGGCTTGTCAGTCAGTACAGGAAGTGAGCTTTTCCGTCTTTCAGTCAGTACAGGAAGTGATGTCACGTGACATCACCTCATCAAAAATCTAACCCTGGATATTCATACTGTCACTGTGACATCACAGGTGATATCACAGTGACAGTCCATATATGGGTATCCCTTTTATGCCCATATATGAAGATCCCAGATGGCAAAGGCATGGCCCATATCTGTGTGGCTGGTTCAGATAGGGATCTCCATGTATGGGCATAAAATATATTGTATGTATATGAATACATATTATTATTAATAAAGGATAAAATAAAATAGAAAGTCCATATATGGTCATTCCCAGAAACAAATCTCTTTTATGCCCATATATGGAGATTTCTGATGTGATCAATCCCAGGCCGAAAATGTTAATATTAAGTCCATGTTATATTAATAAAGGATAAAATAAATAAAATGTCCATATACAGTATGGGCATTCCCAGATGATGCCCTGTTAGGGTACCCCTTATATGGAGATCCCCAGGCATCAAACCCAGGCCCTAACTCGCCAAGGCCCTGCTTGGCTCTACTAATTAACATATGTTTTATGCCCATATATGGAGATTCCTATATATTATCAATAATTAAGGACATTATTAAGGATATTATGTTATCAATATTAAGGACATATCTGGGAATGCCCATATTTGGTAATGCCCATATATGGGCAATGTTTTGGCATAACATTGTTGACTATCATGCAGGGGTCTCCATATGAGTAACTGGTCCCATATACATCACTGGCCAGATGGCCAAGAATTGGCGTGCATGTCACCCTGAGGTGTCTTACTAGTATTACCAGAAACACATAAAGAGCTATAGCCTTAAATTACCTTTACAGGTCTGTAACTGAGTCCACAAATGGAACCAAATGAACCCGGTCCATGTGCACTCTAAAGCCTCGATCAGAGTCGGCTCCGCGGTGGAAGGCTATCCACTGCGGTGTAGTCTTTTTGAGTCATGAAACTACAACGTTACGTCATTCCTCGCGATGAAGAGCTTTCCACCGCGAGTCCCGACACATCTCTCCATTTTTACTTTCAGACAGATAGGCTCTTCACCCCGTTCACTGATTGGTCGATCTAAACCAGTCAGTCACGGTGAATAGGACTCCACCGTGACGGACTATGATGGCCTTCACTTATTTTCTGACTTGAGGTGGAAAAGCTCAAATTTGCGGTGGATAGCTCTTCACCGCAGACTCTGATCGAGGCTTAAGAGTTGTGTGTGCACTGTGCACTGCAGAGTTATGGGGGTCCTTGAAAATAAAACAAAAGTTAATGGACTATTGTGCCATAGTGTCATAATAAACCCCGGAGACTGACATTCAGTAATTGGATCTTGTGATCAAAATAAGAACATTATACGCCAAGTCTTGCCGTGGACACATCTGTGTACGGACACATACATAAGATGACCCCTGGGTTTGATTCCCCGTGTCATGACTCTGAACTGCTCAACTTTGAGGAGAGTGCTCTTGGTTGCGGCTTGACCCGTCTAGTGTGTTTCACAGTGGGATGTGAGAGAGAAATTAATTACTAACCCCATAGTTTGTGTAATAGAAGCCTTTGAGTTAAAGTTAAAGTTGCAGTCTGTGTCTGTGGCATATATGGCAGCTCTGTTTGACCAGAGTGATGGTAGATGGTGTGATCTGTCTCAATGTTCCTCTGGCAGTAAACTGCTCAAGATGGAGCACTCCAGAAGAAGATATCATTCAGGGTCTAATCATTCTATCAGGCCGTGACATGGCTTGTACTCGTGGGTTATAATGGGAGCGAGGGTGAGAGTGAGAGAGAGAGAGAGACCCCAGCCAAACGTCAGGTGTCATGCACAGGCCCCAATGAATGGACAATGGCTTATCCATCAATCTTCCATGCCAGCTTGTCTCGGAGCCTGGGTCCAACTACAATGTCCATCTCAAAGCAATTTGATCCCCTCGCTTGACTCATTCATCAGCCTGACCTCATTTGCACCCCCCCCCCAACAAAACAGAGAGAGAAGCCAGATTTGGAGCGAAAAGGGGGGACTGGTTTAAAATATTGAATTTGTTGAAGTAAACCAATGACCAGTAGTCCAAGATATTGCTGGGAGCAGAGAAAGGGGCCTGAGCGATAGGGGTCTTTAACCCAGGACCCAGTGGCTCATTTCCTTCACTGACTGTGATTGTTTATCATTTTCATCCCCGTAACAGACAGGTGCGTTTGGGGCTGGCTGGAGGGCAGACTTGGGTTGGAGCGGGTTAGGGCAGGGGTCTTCAACGTTTTCAGGCCAAGTACCCCTTAGTTGAGAGAGAGATGAAGCAGGGACCCCCACAACCTTTTCAGATTCCATATAGTTTCATCGTTTGAAAGCACAATCATCAGTGTATTTTGGATTCATGTCAATTTGTCTTTTCAGATATTTAACCACTTGAGCCGTCATTACCTAATAAACTTGACCGTTCACTCTGTACTCAGCCTGCTCTTTTTCCCCTCTACACCAAACCTCTTTGCCAAAAATAGCCGATCTACAAGCTCACAATGCCTCGCAGCGCCTGCTCAGAATATGAATGCTAGGGTTCAAGTTGTTAATATAAAAAGATTTGGAGGACCCCCTGTAGTAACTCTGAGTGCCCCCTAGGGCAGGGGTTCCCAAAGTGTTTTGGGTCGGGGCACCCCTATAAATATTCTTTTCATCCGAGGCACCCCTACATTATTATATTACCAATTTTCACTCCCAGCACCTATCAAACCCTGCACAAAGTGTGAGTCAGTCCGTCAGTCCGTCAGTCTGTCTGTCACACCTCACACGTCACACTCTTGCCCTGCTCATATCTCCGCAACCGTTGCCCCGATCCATGCCAAACCTCCAAGGACCCCCGGAGCTCCAGGGACCCCCAGGTCCCTGGGGGACCCCCAGATGTAAAAAATGACCAAATGAGCACCCCAACGGGGCTGCTCACGGGGAATTCCCGGGGACCACCGACTCCTGGTGCTCCAGAACGGATGCAAAAGTGGTGGCGCCCCCAGTGGAGGACCCCCTACACTGCAGCTCACATAAAATGCCGTAACTCCGGCTAGGAGCGACCAGGACAGCCTGGCCGGTACCTATTCATCCGCCTTGCCGGCGCGGAGACCCCACCCCTCATTTCTCACATGGCCCTCTTCTAGCGCCACCATGAGGCCGATTCTTGCAAAACACATTTTTGGACACTGCTCCTACAATTTTTGCCCTAAAATCACGCAAATCGGTACACAGTATGTCTACACTCATCCCATCAACATGAATCTCTCCCATATAGCGCCACCTCCAGGCCGATTTTTAAAAACACATTTTTGGACACTGCTCCTACAGATTTTGCCCTAAAATCACGAAAATCACTACACAGTATGTCTACACTCATGTCATCAACATGGATCAGGAAGATTTTGTCAAAACACATTTTTGCCCTATTTGTGGAGATAAGTGACCTATGGTCGCTTATCTCCCGATTAGGGAGCCTTACTGGTATTTATAGCATATATTATTTTTGCGATTATGTTGCGAGGAAAGCGAGATAATAGCCATTTTAGTTACAACTGACTGAAAATAACTTTGTACTTAAAATGATACTAAATATATTTTTAAATGTCCAAATACATTTCAAATATTATCAAATTATCTCGCGGCACCCCTGGACTGCTGTCGCGGCACCCCAGGGTGCCCCGTCACCCACTTTGAAAACCCCTGCCCTATAGAGGGTATGCGCGTGACATCATCATCATACCCGGAAGTTGTGCGGGAACGCTTACTGAGTGGCAAAAAAATACTTTCTGGCCTTGACAGCCCATACATCCAAACAGAAAAGTCCTATCTGATTGCATTAAACAAAGTTACACAACGTTAAACTCACTTTGCAAATCACTTTGCCACTCGATTTGCCATTCACTTTATGCATGCGCATACCCTCTATAGGGTCCCGGACCCCCTGATGAAGACCCCTGGGTTAGGGTTATGCAGGCACGCTCTCGAGCAGTCATTTTTTTTTTCTTTTTAAATCTGTGTAGTACATCCCCTTCAGTCAAGTGACCCCGGCAGGTCAGCGGGACTTAAGTAAGAGTGAAAGTGGCTTTAAAGTCGAGCGAGGGCCGCCACACAATCCTCCTCTCCCACCTCCCCTCTCCTCTCCGCTGAGAGCAGCAGCTGCTGATGCTGATGTGCTTGCTATACAGCCGCCGGCCTGCGACTATTACTTTTCCAAAGGGGGCTGACTTTGATGTTTTAACAATCCATACATATTGATTCAGACTGATAATAAACAATTTGATTAGCCTCTTTCTATAGGCTGTCATTTCAATCACTCTCGGAGCTGACCGACGGACTGGAAGTGAGTTTGGGAGGGGGGGAGAACAGACCTGAAAGGGCGGGGACGGGTGACTATAGCTGAACCCCCCCCTCCCTCTGTCCGTCCCTCCCTCAGACAGAAAAAGGAATCCAGGGCTGATTAGGCCTCTGCCTTGGGTGAATTGGACAAGACAGCTGAGCTACCAGGTTATTAACTCCCTCAGAAAATTCTCAGCCCTCTCCCTTGCCCGCCCTGAATACTGCGATCCGGATCGATAAGCAATCTCCGGTGTGTACCAAATGCCTGCTGGATTCATTTGCCTCTCCCTGCGCTCCTGTCTCTCTCTCTCTCTCTCTCTCTCTCTCTCTCTCTCTCTCTCTCTCTCTCTCTCTCTCTCTCTCTCTCTCCCCACACACACACACACACCCGTCCTCGCTGGACAATGCACCTGCACAACTTACTGAACCCACCCCCCAAACAACATTCTCCTTTTGTCATTCACTTTCTCTCACTCTCTGCCTTCACTGGACAACACACCTGCATGGCACACAGCCCCACCACACACACACACACACACACACACACACACACACACACACACACACACACACACACACACACACACACACACACACACACACACACACACACACACACACACACACGCACACAACATACTGTCTGTCTCTTTCTCTCTATCTCTCTCCTTCCCCACCCTCCCCGTCTTTACACCTTTAGTACACCCCCCCCCCTCTCCCTCTCCACGTTCGCTGCTCACTGGAGTCTCTGTCACTTTTTAAATAATGACCCTGGGGCTGAAGGACCAACTGCCTACCTCAATTTCATCACTGAGTTCCCTCTCCCGGAGCGCGCCTGGGTTTGACCATGCTGTCCAGCCGAGAGAGAGAGAGAGAGAGGGATAGAGAGAGAGAGAGAGAGAGAGAGAGAGGGAGGGAAGGAGGGTGGGAGGAGGGGGATGGCCCACGGCGATGTAGAAGGGGGGGGGGGGAGGGGGGTAGACTGAGGGGGGGTAGCAGCCTCATGACGGACAGAAGCACAGATGTCACCATCGGGGTTCAGTGTCGGCATATAAATGACCAGCCCATGGCAGCTTTCATGTAAAATACTAAATGAAATACCGGTAATACTGTCATCACGGTTCCATCATTATGGACTTGAATATTTCGGGGTTAACATTTTGGTGAAAATAACGGGAATAGCATAGCAGCATAGCAGAGCTATACATGAAGAAGATATTTTAGAGTGAAAAAAGGTATATGTAGTATAGGGTCCTTGGGAAAGTATAGGTAGGGTCTTAAGTGGTAAAAGAAAACGTTTTCATAACATGCAGCATCATCTTGTTTTTACCGTGGTGATTTTTGTCTTCTAACATTGTGAACACGACTCCCTAAAAATAGTGTTGAGCGGAGAAGTGGCTCTCGTTGATATACTTTTAATGTGCTGTAGTCCAGGGGTTCTCAACCTGTGGGTCGGGACCCCCAGGGGGGTCCCCAAATTATTTTTGATGATTAACTAAATTAATGTGCAACATTGGTTTCTCTCTCAACAGTAAACACAGGCTATCTGCACATTTTTTAAGTACCAATTTAAGGACTTTTAATACCTCTAAAATTACAAATTAAACATTGGCCAAATTGTCAAATATTGGAGGCAGAAATTGTGAAACATATGCTCATATGGATATCTGCTATTTTCACAATAGAACCGTGTTATACAAAATGTAATGCCTCAACGCTCGTCAGGGCGGGGGGTCCCAGTTGAGGGTCACAGCCTGAAAAGGTTGAGAACCACTGCTGTAGTCCAGCAAGCAGCCAGCGCTGCCAACGTGGTGTGGTCCATTTCTATTAGACCGTCAGAGCTATAGCTGCCAGACACAGAGGACCAGCTCTGCTAGGAAACACCTGGCCTCCCGTCGCAGGCGGTCTTTGTCAGGACTTGGGTATGGATGGATTTACATAGTGATTGTGTTTGCAGATTTGGCAGGGCTTCAGCTGATAACTTTTAGTGATTTGCTGAGCCATCGATCCCCGAGATGGATTTATTGACCGGTGCCGGACGGCTCAAGCTTGGGGTGGGGGTTGAGGTGGAGGTGGCAGGGCTGGAGGAGGAGGGGGGCTGGGTGGTGCTGCTAGGAGGAGATGGTGGTTGGTTGGTGGTGGTGGTGGTGTTGGAAGGGTGATTTGAGCAGGAGAAAACGGTCGAGACAGCCAGTGAAGCGAGGCAATGACAATGGATGAGCTTGATGCTGCCGGTCTCTCTGTTTGTCAGAGGTGGCAGATTGGTATTTACAAGCTACTCCCCCGCCCCCCCTTCTCCCCCAAAGGAGTTAAAAGAAATATGTTTCTTGTTGCTCAATTTTTTTTATTTATTTTGTAGTTCTTTCGCGTCATCTTTATTTAGTCTCTGTGAGGCCCCAGCGTTATTGCGAGCCCAGGGGGAATTATGTGTCAGCGTACCATAAAGGGCCTGGCCCCGCGACAGAAGGACTCTATTTCCCAGAGACAATGTGCACAACGTGGAAAAACACACTCTATGAAGCACTGGACCTGGCGGATGTTTAGGTTTTTGCTAATCACTGTAATCTCTCATCTAACAGAAATCAGGCTGCTGAAGACATGGTTATGAACAGAGTAGGGGGAAATAACACAAGAGGGGAAATGCAGTTATTAAAAGGAATGGAATATTTCAGAGGAATGTCGCGAGCAGAAAAAACACTCACCCATGAGCAGGGATGTGAGACAGACATAACAGGAAGTCCATCATAAATGTATTGTTTGCGTTTTTAATCAGTCAAAAATGGCTTCCTCTT